>NW_027099541.1:0-268418 GCF_031753505.1 Anomalospiza imberbis | reverse complement strand
TGCCAGCGGCGCTGCCAGCCCTGTGGCCACACGCCCTGGTGGCCCGGCAGGGCTCAGCCCGGGCCCTTGCCGCACGCTGCCGCCCCAGGGCACGGCTGCCGGAAGGCGGCAGCAGCGCCGAGGCCAGGCGGGGCTCCACGGCGCCGGGCCCGGATGGCGCTGCCGGAGCAGCAGCCACGGCTGGGGCCGAGCTGAGGCGGGGCAGGGAGGGAGCCCGGGCTCGTGGCTCACCCATGAACCTGACGGCCGCCTCTCGCAGGGGCTCCTGTGGGCTCTGCAGGTAGGGCAGGGCCCGGCGCAGGTGCTCGGCCACTCGGCTCCTGTCCTCTTCCAGCTGGAGAGAGCGGCAGGAGGGAAGGGTTGGCGCGGGCTCGGCCCCTGGGCCAGGCGCTCCCTGCGCCCTGCCCCGGCCTCCCCTGCCCGCACAGCCCTGAGGCCCGGCCAGCAGCCGCTGGCGCCGGGCTCTGGAGGCGGCAGAGGGCCGGCCTCTGCCCGGGGAGCCGCGGGGCCGCCCCGCAGCCCCGCTGGGCCGGGGCTCCATCAGCACCCGGCTGGGGCCCACGGGAGCCTGGAGAAGAGCCCGCGTGGCCTCTGGGTGCAGCCCTGGGCAGGGGCACAGCTGCCAGCCCACACACCCAGCACCGCGCTCAGGGGCCTTCTCCAGGCTGAGCCTGGGGCTTCCAGGCCGTCCTTACCAGGCATTTGCTGAACTTCAACATCTTCTCCCTCTTAAGTAGTCGCTTGAGCTTCCTTCTCTTCAGGAACCTTGCTACACAAAGCAGCAGTTCACGAGAGGCCTGGAGAGCAGGAGAGACGTGGAGATGCCGCCACAGCCCAAAGAAAAGGACTTCTGTCCCTGCGGCAAGGCCAGGAGCAGAAGGCTGGAGCCTGGGAGAGGCCAGGCCAGGAGACATCAGAGACCCCTTCCAAGGATGCACCAGCATCGCTCAAAATCTCACCTTTGCCACACGCTTATTCTCATCATGGCAATGGAAGAAGAGAGGCAGCAGGCTCTGCCTCACAATCCGCCTCAGGGGCTTTTTCCCCTTGTTCGCTACCATGTCCATCACCTTGAAGAAGAGGTTTAGGGAGAGCAGCTGCATATGGATGTCGTCCTGGGAGAAAGGAAAATACCTCATTAGCAACTTCCCCAAGCCCACCTGGCCGAAGGCCAGAAAACCCACAAAATTTCTGGGCAGCAGCCAGTGTGCGTGGCTGGGGGCACAGAGCCTTACACAGTCAAAGAGTGGCAGGAGTGCCTCAGCCAGCTTCGGGGCGGTGGTGCTGGATATCACGATGTGTTCGTTCTCAAGTATACTTGTGAGCACAGAGAGGGTCATGCTGACATCATATCCATGTGCATCCCCCAGCCGCTCCACAAGGTTTTGAGACAGACTGCACATCCTTCTGGCCTGTGTGGAACACAAGGCTGTGCTGGAAAGCCATGGACGGCTGCACGGCCAACACCGCCCTGGCTCTGCAGCCCCATCCTGCTGCTGCAGGGCCCGCAGGCCAAAGGCCTGTCCCAAAGCAGCGGGGCAGGTGAGGCAGGAGAGCTGGCAGCAGCTGCCTCAGCTCCTGAAGCCCTGCCAGCCCAAGGGGCTGCTTTGCCCAGCGCAGCTTCAGCCGCTGCCCCCTTCTCACCATCGAGGGATCCTTGCTGAGCACCACGAGGCCTCTGAGCGCCAGGTGACGCCGCTGCCTGCACTCGCTCTGCAGGTGCCTTGACATGATCTCCAGTATGCTGTCTGCACATTTAGTCATGTCCAGGCAATGCAGGACCTGAAAGGCACAGGGCAGTGACAGGGGACCCGGCCGGCAGGAGCCCAGAACCGCACAGGGCTGGGCCCAGGCAGCAGCACAGGGCGTGGGCACCGTCCTGGCAGCTGTGGCTACGAGAGGGCAGAGAGCTGGGAGGCAGCTCAGCGAGGCAGCGCTGGCCAACAAGCTCACCTCCACAAGGAATGCCAGGAAGGGAAGATCCCAGCACGGATCCTCCCTGCAGAGCTGCTTGAGTAGATGTGATGCAATGAGGGAACACAAGGGGATAAAGATACACCGCATCTCCCTGGAAGGGGGAAAAGGACACAAAGCCCTGAGGTGGGGAGACCAAACCTCTCCCAGGACTGACTCACAGAGGTCTGGTCTTTCCCCAGCATCCCTGGAGGGGATGTGGGCGCTTTGAGAAGCAGCCCCTTCTGGGCACCCTCCTCTCCCAGCCTTTTCCATTCTTCTTGGCCGTCCTTTGGTGACGAGCCCCTCTGGCCCAGGACCACAGGGACTGTGTGGGGCACAGGGCACAAATGCTGGGGGCAGTGGGGAGAAGGGGGTCTCACCTGGCCAGCAGACCCACGGCATCGTGCTGGGTGTCAGCACACAGCAGCATGTCCCAGCCACGCTTGCGCTCCATAGCCTCCACCACATTGTCACACCGCAGTCGGCCGAGCAGAGCCTTCATGGCCTGCACTGCAAACCTGTGTGCAGAGAAAAGCCCAGGTCACACTGGGAGCACTGGCGCTAGCCACAAGGGCACGGGAAGGACAGGAGGACTGGGACCTGTTGGGCTTGCTGGGAAGGCGGTGTTCCTCCCGGCATGCTCTCCAGAAGTTATCAACTTCCTCTGGTGGCATCTGCTGTGTGGTGAAGACAACATGGAAGAGCAGTGCCACAAACAGTCGCCCAGAATAAGGGATCACCGCCCTGTTGCACTCAGGCACAATCACCCAGATCACCAGAGTTGCCTGCAAGAGAAGCAGCCCAAGGCAGGGCTCAGTGCCGAGGTGTCCATGGGGCAGGGCCCAAGGGCAGACGCAGGGGAGCAGAAGGCCTGGTGCCCCCTGAGCCTGCCCCGAGCCCAGGTTTCAGCCCAGCGCCTGAGGCGTGGAGAGGATGGAGAGCTGCTGGAGAGGCGACCTGGGGGTGAGCAAAGGCCAGTTCCAGAAACTCACAGCCAGGGCAAAAATGTCCTCGTTGTCCCCATCAGAGGTGCACTTTCTGGTCAGAGGCCAGTCCTCCATCACACAGAGCAGTGTTGGCAGCACTTTCTCCACTGCTGGTCCCGATGAGCCTATGGCTCTCCACAGCACTGCAGCAGCTCTGCGGGATCAGAGCTCTGTGTCAGGGCCATGTCAGTCACAGCACCATGCCCTGTGCAGCTGTGGGGGCCCAGGTGACAGAGCCCTGGAGCCCTGAAGGGCAGGGAAGGAGCAGTGGCAGCAGGCTCAGGAAACAGAGGGGCCCGAGGGTCCTGGGCCTCTCTGCCTGTCTGGCAGACCCCATGGGACAGGCTGTGCAGGGCCACGGGCCCTAAAGGCTGCTGAGCCCTGAGCTCTCCAGGCTCGTGGGCCCTGTACCTGTCACACGTTGGGGCACAGCGCAGGAGGGTCAGCACCACGTCAGCAGGGTGTTCTTCAGCCAGCCTCACAAGGTCAATTTGCAGCCTGGCATCCACAGAGACGTGGGACACCAGCCTCTGGTGGATGTTCTTCACCTTGGCTGGCACCTGGAGGAGGCATGGGGAAGACTTGGAGCACTGTCCAAGGGAGCAACTTCTCCAGCTTCCCCCAAGAAGTGCTTCCCTTCCCACCACACTGTGCTGGCCTCAAAGGCTGAGTGGGCCCGGTTACCATGGCTTGAGGGGACACACAGTCCTGGGAGGCCTCCAGGCCTGGCCCCAGGCTGCTTACCTGCTGCTGAGAAGGAACATCACTCTCCTCGAAGAAATCCATAGTGGGAGCATGAATCATAGCGGGAGCAGGCGTGGTGTCAGTATTTGTGATGCCCTGAGTCTCTTCATTGTTGCTGTTTGTGATGGCCACATCCTCAGTCATTAACATGAGAAGAGCCTTTGCCCAGGTTTCAGTCGCTGAGGCGTCAGAGTCTTCTGAGCGCTCAGCCGAATTCGGGCTGACATCAGGCTCAGCCTGGAGCTCGGTCAGCCCCGAGTCAGGCTCGGCTGGGCCCTCAGCTGCTGTGCTGCCGGTCTTTCTCCGCCGAATGCGCAGGAACTTCCGGAACATCTGCAGGAGAACAAAGGACAGGGAAGCCCGGAGTGTTCCATGGAGTGCTGCAAGTGTGGTGCTCGGCTGAGCAGTGACAGCAGGCCCAGCCCAGGTGGGGATGGCTGCTGGTACCTTCAGGCTTCTGCGGAAGCGGCCACGGCTGGGTTCCTGCTCTTGTGTCGGGTCCAGGGCTGCACCTGGCAAAGAGCGAGCGCAGCCAGAGCTGAGGGGCTGCGGGAGAGGCCGGAGAACACAGCCCAGCCCCGCGCTCCCCAAGCAGGGACAGTCCCGGGATGCCCCAGGGGATGGAGCACGGCCACTGCAGGGTGTCTGCCCGGCCCCACTTCCGTCCTGTCCATGGGCATGTCCCCAGGGGATGGGATGGGATGGGATGGGATGGGATGGGATGGGATGGGATGGGATGGGATGGGATGGGATGAGGTCAAGCTGGCTGCAGGCATCAGCCCTATAGCCCCACTCTGCCACTCACCATCCTGCAGTGTTTGGATCTGCTCTGGCTCTTCAGGCTGTTGTGCTGGGGCAGCTCCAGGGCCTTCCTTTTCTTCCCCCCTGAACACTTTGCACAGCCTGAGAAATCTGCCCGCCATTCCACCCTCTAGCCTTGAAGGCACCTTCTAGAGAGATGCCTCAGGATATATCCAAGTCAACAATTGCAGTTGTGCCTTGAAGGCACCTGAGACAGAGGAGCCTCAGCAAGGCTGCAGGACAGCAAGTCCTGCACTTTGGTCTGGAGGGCTCCTGCCACAATGACAGGAGACTCCTCGTAAGTGATTCCGGTCACCAAGTCCCACAGTCTGGCCGCGAGGTCAGCTGCAGGAATAACGCCTTGGAAATTTTCTGGGTCAGACACGAACGAGTGCACTGTGCGGGGGCTCCTCACAGCACTGCTCGGTTCTGTCCTATCCTGATGTGTGCTCCGAGCACTGTGGCGTGCTCTTGTCACCGCCAGCTCCTATGTCCCCACGTGTCACAAAGGGAGGGCCCTTGGACACCCTGTCCCGTTCCATGCCATGGTGACCATGCTGCAGCGTGTCACAAAGGGCCCTTGCACACACTGCCACCTGCCCTGGGGCCGCCCCCAGCCCACCCAAAGTGGCCCAGTTGGGAAGGAATCCCTGGCCCCAGGTGTCTGAGACAGCCCAACAGGATCTTTAGGAGCAGCTCAAACCATCAGCAAACCCTGCCCTGCTCTGCGGGATCAGGCCACTTAAGAATCCTCAATTCAGGAAGGCTTTACTTCTCATTGGGCCACTGGAGTAGTTCCAAAATCTGCAAACTTCTCAAATTAATAGCCATTGCTGGGGAATGTGAATGATTTGGAAGTTTGTTCCCATCTAAAAGCAGCAACTCATTTGCCGTAACACATTCCATTGAAAGTCACTTTGCAAAACATAACACTACACGGAGGCAAAAACAAGACCATTCTTTGGTGTGCAAATGGTTTTCAAAGAAGGGATGATAATATCATCATTCTCTTAAGGAATAAAAGCTCTCAAGGAATGAAAGTCAGATACCTAAGTGGCCAATAAAGTACAGTTCTCCCATCTTGTTCCCTGCAGGAGAATCAGGACCATGAACGGAAATAGTCACAGATATTCCTTCCGCCCTCCATAAGCAAAGCTGTGCTAAACCACAAATGCTGCCTTCAAGCTGACTCAGTTTCCAGCCTAGACCTCTCACCTTCCAGACAACTCCTTCCCCAACACGCTCCCCAACACCAACCCCCCGCAAACACCCGCAGAGAAGCCCTCAACAGCCCGCCAGGACCCCCAGCTGTCCCCGTCCCTCCTCAAAGCTTTCCCACCATCCAGCAGACCCCCTGGTTCCCTGCATGTGCCGTGGGATGGCACTCCGGAGGATCTGCTCCGAGGCCTTCCCTGGCAGCAAGCTCAGGCTGCCAGGCCTATGGATCCTGGCTCATCCTTCCCACCGAGCCTTCCTGTGCACGGCTTTTCCATTGGCACATCTGCGCTCAGCTCGGACTTCTCCACTCAGCCAGGGCTGCTGGTAAAGGATTGAGAGCAGCCTGGCAAGCTCTTTTTCCAGCTCCCTCTGTGCTCTTGGGGCAGGTAGAACATTCCACAGGAAAGCAACTGGTGCCACAGGGAGTGGGCGGCATCAGGCAGCTCTGGGGAGGCCCCTCAGGACTGCTGTACCCTGAGGGAACACTGTTGGCCATCCCCTGTGTGTATCTGCACAAGCTTAAAATCAGCTGCCTCAGCTGCCAGGGCCTCTCTTGGCCAGCATCCTGACGTGGATGCAGGACTGCTGCGAGGCACTGCTGGGACCCAGCGGGACAGGACCGGCTGTCTCGTGTCCACGTAGCACCCCTCACGCAGCCAGGGCCATCCCGAAAGCAGACAGACGCTCCCGTGTCAGCAGAGAGGAGCAAGGAGCACTGGGCTCCTCTCAGGGTACCTCAGCTGGGCTCGCTCCACAACACGCCCCCATTGTAAGGCCTGCTGATGCCCAGCTGCCAGAAATGCCCACCTTGTGCTCTCCAAGATGCACAGGGAGAGCCAATGAGCAGGACACTTTGGGAGGCAAACCTTCCAAGCCTTTCTGAGGCCAGGCACGCACCAAGATCAGCCAAGACTCTCCACGCTGCCTGGCCCACCCAGCCCAGCTCTGTGCTGGCCCTGGGCCACAGCAGCTCCCTCCAAGCAGGAGGCAAATGCATATTGCCAAGAGTTGAAACCCAGCTGTCTTGGTTTGGAAAGACAGGGGTCTGCTAAAGAAGGCAGGAACCTCCCCTGAAATGGAAAAATGTAGACCTCTTCCCTCTGAATTGCTCTAAGTTTGAAATTAAGGGGTCCTCCCAGGCAAAAATATGGGAGCAGGAATACCAGTTCTTTATTAGGGAAGAAAATAACAGATAGAAACAACACAGACAGAGTCAGAATACAACCTGACACCCTGGTGGACAGGGTGTTGGTAGCAGTCCAATTGGAATTGTGGCTGCAGTCCTCCCGGAGTGTCAGGTGTGGTTCTGTTGGAGAAGTGATCTTGTGGAAAAGGGTGCAGTCTTCCTCTGAAGAGGCAGTGGAAGAGGCAGCTGTTCCTCTGGGAAAATCCAGCGCAGAAATAGCTGTGCTCCTGGGCCAGAAGTTCAAGACCATACATGCAGGTAGGGATGCTTGGCTCCTCCCTCTGGGCGGAGCATCTCACAATGGCATGTTACAGTTCTTTTCAGTCTTGCAGTGGCCCACTATCAGCAGATGTCTTTCCAGAGGGAGGATTGATTGTGGAAGAGATAAGGAACAACTGCCCACTTCACACAAGACAACTGCCATACAGATGGCAAATAGAATACATCTTGCTTTTTTCCATCTGGGACAACAGCAGACAGGGAAGATGTGAAAAAGGGTGTGTGTAAAAGCCTTTTCATTCACAGCTCCCACAGAGAGCTTTGGGGCTCACAGCGGGACAGAGACGGTTCTGCTCGCACCTCTGTCCAAAGGGGGGTAACACATCCTGCTGCAGGTGCTTGGCTTGGTCTCGGCAGGTCCAGGTGGATGCTCGTCACAGCCTTCTTCCTGCCCCTCTGCCAAGTGCAATGGGCCTTCAAGGACTGAAAGGAGCACAGAGAGCCAAAGGGGGATACTCGCACCTACCTCACTGGGAGCTCCCTGGGAAGCACTTTCCTTGAGAAGCAAGCCCCTTTCCTCCAAAGGCGTTTCCCCAAACGTGCAGCTTTTCTGGGGAACACCAACACACCCTCAAGAAACGCTGGCAAGGCTGAAAGACTTCAGGTCCTTTCAGGACAGGCACTCCAGCTCTAGCTCGTATTCCCCCAAGTGTGTTTCCAGGTGGAGGCTCAGACGTGCAGCCTCAGGCCCTCTACAAACATGAGCTGCCCGCTGCCTCTTCAGCTGCCTCAACTCCTGCCTGCACTCACGGCACCAAAACCAGGCTGGTCCCGGCCAGAGCCCAGAGCCCTGTTCCCACAGGATGCTCTTGCCAGCACCTTCCAGCACGCAGTGCTTTTCATGCCTGCTCCCAACAGGCTTTGGAAGGCAGAGCCCAACCTGGCTGCCTCTGCCACCAGCACACCCCAAACACAGGCGGAGGAAGAAGCAGCAGGGGCTGTTTTGCGGCCATGGCCCAGAGAAACTGGAAGGGCGCCCTCCCTGTGGGCTCACTTGGTTGGCTTCCTGACTGGCTCTGAGCCTGGGGCTGCCATTCCTCACTTGTGGGGACCAGAACCACACCCAGGATCCCGGCACTGCCTGACAGCGCTCCAGGCACTGGCACGGTCGCGCGTCCGAGTCTCGGGCACCGCGCTGCTGCTTCATTTGCCCTCAGGCACACCCAAAGCTCCCTGTTAAGCCCGGATGGTCGCTGGTTCTGCCCTCTTCCTCATCCTGTGCAGGGATGGAGCACTGCTGTGCTTTCAGGAAGCTGTTCTTGAAAACCTCCAGCATTCCAAGCTCCTTTGCCCTCTGTGGATGCTTGCCATGGAATCCCTCACAGCTGGGTTCAGAGCATACTCAGGCTGGCTCTTCCAAAGTTCTAGGGGCTCCAAGGTGCTCAGCAAGATCTGTAACTCCACAGTGTTGTGGAATTTCAGCACAGGCACCTTTCCAGCCTGATCTGCCCTCGTTCCTCTGTGTGTGTGCACAAACCATGGCATGGAAGAGGACGGCAGCAGGGGCCTGTGTGCCCCAGGGCTCGGGATTTGCATCGCTTCATCTCCACAGAGATGGAGGCAAAGTGAAGAAGCCAAACTGTTTATTAATGGCAGATGAAACCAAGGGCTGAGGTGGGAGGGGAAAAAATGGGATCGGCAGGATCTGAGGGCTGGAGGGAAGAAGCTATCTATAAGTAGGGAGAGGGCTGAAGCCCTGCAAGTTTCCCACAGGGTCAGCCGTGCCAATCATCCGCTGTGCCTGGAGCTCCAGCTGGTCTCTTCTGGTCTCAAGGTGGTCTCATCTTCCATGGCATTTGGAGGCCTGATGCAGACACTGGTTCTTCTGAGCCAGTTCGGCAGCTCTTGCATTGAATAGATGTTGAAATACCATGTTTGTCTGGGAAGGGCTGTCATCTCTCCTCAGGGCTTGAAGGGCTGGAAGAGAGAGGAGCAGAGCCCCAGTTAGAGCCAGGCTCTGTAGGAATCCTAGGAGACCTTCCTGCGAGGTCCATCACACCCAGCTCGTGCCATAGCCACAAGAAAAGGGGGTGTCAACTGGATCAGCCTGCCATGAGTCAGCCCCTCCGAGACCCTGAAATCTCGCTGTGCTCTGCCCACGCCACCTCTCATCCACACAAGGAGCAAAGCCCACCCCAGCCGGGACAGGGATTGCAGCACCCTGCCCAGGCATTGCACCTCTCCCGCCAGTCCCCGCTGTCAGCCCGCTGCCTTCACTCACCCTGATGGAGGGTGTGGAGTTCTTCCTGCTGCCCCATCAGAAGCACCCCGGCCGTGCCTGTGAACACAGAGGCTGTCACGGCGCTGCCAGCGGCACAGCTCCCTGCCAGCGGCGCTGCCAGCCCTGTGGCCACACGCCCTGGTGGCCCGGCAGGGCTCAGCCCGGGCCCTTGCCGCACGCTGCCGCCCCAGGGCACGGCTGCCGGAGGGCGGCAGCAGCGCCGAGGCCAGGCGGGGCTCCACAGCGCCTGGCCCGGATGGCGCTGCCGGGGCAGCAGCCGCGGCTGGGGCCGAGCTGAGGCGGGGCAGGGAGGGAGCCCGGGCTCGTGGCTCACCCATGAACCTGACGGCCGCCTCTCGCAGGGGCTCCTGTGGGCTCTGCAGGTAGGGCAGGGCCCGGCGCAGGTGCTCGGCCACTCGGCTCCTGTCCTCTTCCAGCTGGAGAGAGCGGCAGGAGGGAAGGGTTGGCGCGGGCTCGGCCCCTGGGCCGAGCGCTCCCTGCGCCCTGTCCCGGCCTCCCCTGCCCGCACAGCCCCGAGGCCCGGCCAGCAGCCGCTGGCGCCGGGCTCTGGAGGGGGCAGAGGGCCGGCCTCTGCCCGGGGAGCCGCGGGGCCGCCCCGCAGCCCCGCTGGGCCGGGGCTCCATCGGCACCCGGCTGGGGCCCACGGGAGCCTGGAGAAGAGCCCGCGTGGCCTCTGGGTGCAGCACCGGGCAGGGGCACAGCTGCCAGCCCACACACCGAGCACCATGCTCAGGGGGCTTCTCCAGGCTGAGCCTGGGGCTTCCAGGCCGTCCTTACCAGGCATTTGCTGAACTTCAACATCTTCTCCCTCTTAAGTAGTCGCTTGAGCTTCCTTCTCTTCAGGAACCTTGCTACACAAAGCAGCAGTTCACGAGAGGCCTGGAGAGCAGGAGAGACGTGGAGATGCCGCCACAGCCCAAAGAAAAGGACTTCTGTCCCTGCGGCAAGGCCAGGAGCAGAAGGCTGGAGCCTGGGAGAGGCCAGGCCAGGAGACATCAGAGACCCCTTCCAAGGATGCACCAGCATCACTCAAAATCTCACCTTTGCCACACGCTTATTCTCATCATGGCAATGGAAGAAGAGAGGCAGCAGGCTCTGCCTCACAATCCGCCTCAGGGGCTTTTTCCCCTTGTTCGCTACCATGTCCATCACCTTGAAGAAGAGGTTTAGGGAGAGCAGCTGCATATGGATGTCGTCCTGGGAGAAAGGAAAATACCTCATTAGCAACTTCCCCAAGCCCACCTGGCCGAAGGCCAGAAAACCCACAAAATTTCTGGGCAGCAGCCAGTGTGCGTGGCTGGGGGCACAGAGCCTTACACAGTCAAAGAGTGGCAGGAGTGCCTCAGCCAGCTTCGGGGCGGTGGTGCTGGATATCACGATGTGTTCGTTCTCAAGTATACTTGTGAGCACAGAGAGGGTCATGCTGACATCATATCCATGTGCATCCCCCAGCCGCTCCACAAGGTTTTGAGACAGACTGCACATCCTTCTGGCCTGTGTGGAACACAAGGCTGTGCTGGAAAGCCATGGACGGCTGCACGGCCAACACCGCCCTGGCTCTGCAGCCCCATCCTGCTGCTGCAGGGCCCGCAGGCCAAAGGCCTGTCCCAAAGCACCGGGGCAGGTGAGGCAGGAGAGCTGGCAGCAGCTGCCTCAGCTCCTGAAGCCCTGCCAGCCCAAGGGGCTGCTTTGCCCAGCGCAGCTTCAGCCGCTGCCCCCTTCTCACCATCGAGGGATCCTTGCTGAGCACCACGAGGCCTCTGAGCGCCAGGTGACGCCGCTGCCTGCACTCGCTCTGCAGGTGCCTTGACATGATCTCCAGTATGCTGTCTGCACATTTAGTCATGTCCAGGCAATGCAGGACCTGAAAGGCACAGGGCAGTGACAGGGGACCCGGCCGGCAGGAGCCCAGAACCGCACAGGGCTGGGCCCAGGCAGCAGCACAGGGCGTGGGCACCGTCCTGGCAGCTGTGGCTACGAGAGGGCAGAGAGCTGGGAGGCAGCTCAGCGAGGCAGCGCTGGCCAACAAGCTCACCTCCACAAGGAATGCCAGGAAGGGAAGATCCCAGCACGGATCCTCCCTGCAGAGCTGCTTGAGTAGATGTGATGCAATGAGGGAACACAAGGGGATAAAGATACACCGCATCTCCCTGGAAGGGGGAAAAGGACACAAAGCCCTGAGGTGGGGAGACCAAACCTCTCCCAGGACTGACTCACAGAGGTCTGGTCTTTCCCCAGCATCCCTGGAGGGGATGTGGGCGCTTTGAGAAGCAGCCCCTTCTGGGCACCCTCCTCTCCCAGCCTTTTCCATTCTTCTTGGCCGTCCTTTGGTGACGAGCCCCTCTGGCCCAGGACCACAGGGACTGTGTGGGGCACAGGGCACAAATGCTGGGGGCAGTGGGGAGAAGGGGGTCTCACCTGGCCAGCAGACCCACGGCATCGTGCTGGGTGTCAGCACACAGCAGCATGTCCCAGCCACGCTTGCGCTCCATAGCCTCCACCACATTGTCACACCGCAGTCGGCCGAGCAGAGCCTTCATGGCCTGCACTGCAAACCTGTGTGCAGAGAAAAGCCCAGGTCACACTGGGAGCACTGGCGCTAGCCACAAGGGCACGGGAAGGACAGGAGGACTGGGACCTGTT
Organism: Anomalospiza imberbis; assembly: GCF_031753505.1. Taxonomy (NCBI): domain Eukaryota; kingdom Metazoa; phylum Chordata; class Aves; order Passeriformes; family Viduidae; genus Anomalospiza; species Anomalospiza imberbis. Next base: position 256,363 of record NW_027099541.1, on the reverse strand, counting down.
GGGCTTGCTGGGAAGGCGGTGTTCCTCCCGGCATGCTCTCCAGAAGTTATCAACTTCCTCTGGTGGCATCTGCTGTGTGGTGAAGACAACATGGAAGAGCAGTGCCACAAACAGTCGCCCAGAATAAGGGATCACCGCCCTGTTGCACTCAGGCACAATCACCCAGATCACCAGAGTTGCCTGCAAGAGAAGCAGCCCAAGGCAGGGCTCAGTGCCGAGGTGTCCATGGAGCAGGGCCCAAGGGCAGACGCAGGGGAGCAGAAGGCCTGGTGCCCCCTGAGCCTGCCCCGAGCCCAGGTTTCAGCCCAGCGCCTGAGGCGTGGAGAGGATGGAGAGCTGCTGGAGAGGCGACCTGGGGGTGAGCAAAGGCCAGTTCCAGAAACTCACAGCCAGGGCAAAAATGTCCTCGTTGTCCCCATCAGAGGTGCACTTTCTGGTCAGAGGCCAGTCCTCCATCACACGGAGCAGTGTTGGCAGCACTTTCTCCACTGCTGGTCCCGATGAGCCTATGGCTCTCCACAGCACTGCAGCAGCTCTGTGGGATCAGAGCTCTGTGTCAGGGCCATGTCAGTCACAGCACCATGCCCTGTGCAGCTGTGGGGGCCCAGGTGACAGAGCCCTGGAGCCCTGAAGGGCAGGGAAGGAGCACTGGCAGCAGGCTCAGGAAACAGAGGGGCCCGAGGGTCCTGGGCCTCTCTGCCTGTCTGGCAGCCCCCATGGGACAGGCTGTGCAGCGCCACGGGCCCTAAAGGCTGCTGAGCCCTGAGCTCTCCAGGCTCGTGGGCCCTGTACCTGTCACACGTTGGGGCACAGCGCAGGAGGGTCAGCACCACGTCAGCAGGGTGTTCTTCAGCCAGCCTCACAAGGTCAATTTGCAGCCTGGCATCCACAGAGACGTGGGACACCAGCCTCTGGTGGATGTTCTTCACCTTGGCTGGCACCTGGAGGGGGCATGGGGAAGACTTGGAGCACTGTCCAAGGGAGCAACTTCTCCAGCTTCCCCCAAGAAGTGCTTCCCTTCCCACCACACTGTGCTGGCCTCAAAGGCTGAGTGGGCCCGGTTACCATGGCTTGAGGGGACACACAATCCTGGGAGGCCTCCAGGCCTGGCCCCAGGCTGCTTACCTGCTGCTGAGAAGGAACATCACTCTCCTCGAAGAAATCCATAGTGGGAGCATGAATCATAGCGGGAGCAGGCGTGGTGTCAGTATTTGTGATGCCCTGAGTCTCTTCATTGTCGCTGTTTGTGATGGCCACATCCTCAGTCATTAACATGAGAAGAGCCTTTGCCCAGGTTTCAGTCGCTGAGGCGTCAGAGTCTTCTGAGCGCTCAGCCGAATCCGGGCTGACATCAGGCTCAGCCTGGAGCTCGGTCAGCCCCGAGTCAGGCTCGGCTGGGCCCTCAGCTGCTGTGCTGCCGGTCTTTCTCCGCCGAATGCGCAGGAACTTCCGGAACATCTGCAGGAGAACCAAGGACAGGGAAGCCCGGAGTGTTCCATGGAGTGCTGCAAGCGTGGTGCTCGGCTGAGCAGTGACAGCAGGCCCAGCCCAGGTGGGGATGGCTGCTGGTACCTTCAGGCTTCTGCGGAAGCGGCCACGGCTGGGTTCCTGCTCTTGTGTCCGGTCCAGGGCTGCACCTGGCAAAGAGCGAGCGCAGCCAGAGCTGAGGGGCTGCGGGAGAGGCCGGAGAACACAGCCCAGCCCCGCGCTCCCCAAGCAGGGACAGTCCCGGGATGCCCCAGGGGATGGAGCACGGCCACTGCAGGGTGTCTGCCCGGCCCCACTTCCGTCCTGTCCATGGGCATGTCCCCAGGGGATGGGATGGGATGGGATGGGATGGGATGGGATGGGATGGGATGGGATGGGATGGGATGGGATGGGATGAGGTCAAGCTGGCTGCAGGCATCAGCCCTATAGCCCCACTCTGCCACTCACCATCCTGCAGTGTTTGGATCTGCTCTGGCTCTTCAGGCTGTTGTGCTGGGGCAGCTCCAGGGCCTTCCTTTTCTTCCCCCCTGAACACTTTGCACAGCCTGAGAAATCTGCCCGCCATTCCACCCTCTAGCCTTGAAGGCACCTTCTAGAGAGATGCCTCAGGATATATCCAAGTCAACAATTGCAGTTGTGCCTTGAAGGCACCTGAGACAGAGGAGCCTCAGCAAGGCTGCAGGACAGCAAGTCCTGCACTCTGGTCTGGAGGGCTCCTGCCACAATGACAGGAGACTCCTCGTAAGTGATTCCGGTCACCAAGTCCCACAGTCTGGCCGCGAGGTCAGCTGCAGGAATAACGCCTTGGAAATTTTCTGGGTCAGACACGAACGAGTGCACTGTGCGGGGGCTCCTCACAGCACTGCTCGGTTCTGTCCTGTCCTGATGTGTGCTCCGAGCACTGTGGCGTGCTCTTGTCACCGCCAGCTCCTATGTCCCCACGTGTCACAAAGGGAGGGCCCTTGGACACCCTGTCCCGTTCCATGCCATGGTGACCGTGCTGCAGCGTGTCACAAAGGGCCCTTGCACACACTGCCACCTGCCCTGGGGTCGCCCCCAGCCCACCCAAAGTGGCCCAGTTGGGAAGGAATCCCTGGCCCCAGGTGTCTAAGACAGCCCAACAGGATCTTTAGGAGCAGCTCAAACCATCAGCAAACCCTGCCCTGCTCTGCGGGATCAGGCCACTTAAGAATCCTCAATTCAGGAAGGCTTTACTTCTCATTGGGCCACTGGAGTAGTTCCAAAATCTGCATACTTCTCAAATTAATAGCCATTGCTGGGGAATGTGAATGATTTGGAAGTTTGTTCCCATCTAAAAGCAGCAACTCATTTGCCGTAACACATTCCATTGAAAGTCACTTTGCAAAACATAACACTACACGGAGGCAAAAACAAGACCATTCTTTGGTGCGCAAATGGTTTTCAAAGAAGGGATGATAATATCGTCATTCTCTTAAGGAATAAAAGCTCTCAAGGAATGAAAGTCAGATACCTAAGTGGCCAATAAAGTACAGTTCTCCCATCTTGTTCCCTGCAGGAGAATCAGGACCATGAACGGAAATAGTCACAGATATTCCTTCCGCCCTCCATAAGCAAAGCTGTGCTAAACCACAAATGCTGCCTTCAAGCTGACTCAGTTTCCAGCCTAGACCTCTCACCTTCCAGACAACTCCTTCCCCAACACGCTCCCCAACACCAACCCCCCGCAAACACCCGCAGAGAAGCCCTCAACAGCCCGCCAGGACCCCCAGCTGTCCCCGTCCCTCCTCAAAGCTTTCCCACCATCCAGCAGACCCCCTGGTTCCCTGCATGTGCCGTGGGATGGCACTCCGGAGGATCTGCTCCGAGGCCTTCCCTGGCAGCAAGCTCAGGCTGCCAGGCCTACGGATCCTGGCTCATCCTTCCCACCGAGCCTTCCTGTGCACGGCTTTTCCATTGGCACATCTGCGCTCAGCTCGGACTTCTCCACTCAGCCAGGGCTGCTGGTAAAGGATTGAGAGCAGCCTGGCAAGCTCTTTTTCCAGCTCCCTCTGTGCTCTTGGGGCAGGTAGAACATTCCACAGGAAAGCAACTGGTGCCACAGGGAGTGGGCGGCATCAGGCAGCTCTGGGGAGGCCCCTCAGGACTGCTGTACCCTGAGGGAACACTGTTGGCCATCCCCTGTGTGTATCTGCACAAGCTTAAAATCAGCTGCCTCAGCTGCCAGGGCCTCTCTTGGCCAGCATCCTGACGTGGATGCAGGACTGCTGCGAGGCACTGCTGGGACCCAGCGGGACAGGACCGGCTGTCTCGTGTCCACGTAGCACCCCTCACGCAGCCAGGGCCATCCCGAAAGCAGACAGACGCTCCCGTGTCAGCAGAGAGGAGCAAGGAGCACTGGGCTCCTCTCAGGGTACCTCAGCTGGGCTCGCTCCACAACACGGCCCCATTGTAAGGCCTGCTGATGCCCAGCTGCCAGAAATGCCCACCTTGTGCTCTCCAAGATGCACAGGGAGAGCCAATGAGCAGGACACTTTGGGAGGCAAACCTTCCAAGCCTTTCTGAGGCCAGGCACGCACCAAGATCAGCCAAGACTCTCCACGCTGCCTGGCCCACCCAGCCCAGCTCTGTGCTGGCCCTGGGCCACAGCAGCTCCCTCCAAGCAGGAGGCAAATGCATATTGCCAAGAGTTGAAACCCAGCTGTCTTGGTTTGGAAAGACAGGTGTCTGCTAAAGAAGGCAGCAACCTCCCCTGAAATGGAAAAATGTAGACCTCTTCCCTCTGAATTGCTCTAAGTTTGAAATTAAGGGGTCCTCCCAGGCAAAAATATGGGAGCAGGAATACCAGTTCTTTATTAGGGAAGAAAATAACAGATAAAATAAACAATGCAGTGAACTGAAACAACACAGACAGAGTCAGAATACAACCTGACACCCTGGTGGACAGGGTGTTGGTAGCAGTCCAATTGGAATTGTGGCTGCAGTCCTCCCGGAGTGTCAGGTGTGGTTCTGTTGGAGAAGTGATCTTGTGGAAAAGGGTGCAGTCTTCCTCTGAAGAGGCAGTGGAAGAGGCAGCTGTTCCTCTGGGAAAATCCAGCGCAGAAATAGCTGTGCTCCTGGGCCAGAAGTTCAAGACCATACATGCAGGTAGGGATGCTTGGCTCCTCCCTCTGGGCGGAGCATCTCACAATGGCATGTTACAGTTCTTTTCAGTCTTGCAGTGGCCCACTATCAGCAGATGTCTTTCCAGAGGGAGGATTGATTGTGGAAGAGATAAGGAACAACTGCCCACTTCACACAAGACAACTGCCATACAGATGGCAAATAGAATACATCTTGCTTTTTTCCATCTGGGACAACAGCAGACAGGGAAGATGTGAAAAAGGGTGTGTGTAAAAGCCTTTTCATTCACAGCTCCCACAGAGAGCTTTGGGGCTCACAGCGGGACAGAGACGGTTCTGCTCACACCTCTGTCCAAAGGGGGGTAACACATCCTGCTGCAGGTGCTTGGCTTGGTCTCGGCAGGTCCAGGTGGATGCTCTTCACAGCCTTCTTCCTGCCCCTCTGCCAAGTGCAATGGGCCTTCAAGGACTGAAAGGAGCACAGAGAGCCAAAGGGGGATACTCGCACCTACCTCACTGGGAGCTCCCTGGGAAGCACTTTCCTTGAGAAGCAAGCCCCTTTCCTCCAAAGGCGTTTCCCCAAACGTGCAGCTTTTCTGGGGAACACCAACACACCCTCAAGAAACGCTGGCAAGGCTGAAAGACTTCAGGTCCTTTCAGGACAGGCACTCCAGCTCTAGCTCGTATTCCCCCAAGTGTGTTTCCAGGTGGAGGCTCAGACGTGCAGCCTCAGGCCCTCTACAAACATGAGCTGCCCGCTGCCTCTTCAGCTGCCTCAACTCCTGCCTGCACTCACGGCACCAAAACCAGGCTGGTCCCGGCCAGAGCCCAGAGCCCTGTTCCCACAGGACGCTCTTGCCAGCACCTTCCAGCACGCAGTGCTTTTCATGCCTGCTCCCAACAGGCTTTGGAAGGCAGAGCCCAACCTGGCTGCCTCTGCCACCAGCACACCCCAAACACAGGCGGACGAAGAAGCAGCAGGGGCTGTTTTGCGGCCATGGCCCAGAGAAACTGGAAGGGCGCCCTCCCTGTGGGCTCACTTGGTTGGCTTCCTGACTGGCTCTGAGCCTGGGGCTGCCATTCCTCACTTGTGGGAACCAGAACCACACCCAGGATCCCGGCACTGCCTGACAGCGCTCCAGGCACTGGCACGGTCGCGCGTCCGAGTCTCGGGCACCGCGCTGCTGCTTCATTTGCCCTCAGGCACACCCAAAGCTCCCTGTTAAGCCCGGATGGTCACTGGTTCTGCCCTCTTCCTCATCCTGTGCAGGGATGGAGCACTGCTGTGCTTTCAGGAAGCTGTTCTTGAAAACCTCCAGCATTCCAAGCTCCTTTGCCCTCTGTGGATGCTTGCCATGGAATCCCTCACAGCTGGGTTCAGAGCATACTCAGGCTGGCTCTTCCAAAGTTCTAGGGGCTCCAAGGTGCTCAGCAAGATCTGTAACTCCACAGTGTTGTGGAATTTCAGCACAGGCACCTTTCCAGCCTGATCTGCCCTCGTTCCTCTGTGTGTGTGCACAAACCATGGCATGGAAGAGGACGGCAGCAGGGGCCTGTGTGCCCCAGGGCTCGGGATTTGCATCGCTTCATCTCCACAGAGATGGAGGCAAAGTGAAGAAGCCAAACTGTTTATTAATGGCAGATGAAACCAAGGGCTGAGGTGGGAGGGAAAAAATGGGATCGGCAGGATCTGAGGGCTGGAGGGAAGAAGCTATCTATAAGCAGGGGGAGGGCTGAAGCCCTGCAAGTTTCACACAGGGTCAGCCGTGCCAATCATCCGCTGTGCCTGGAGCTCCAGCTGGTCTCTTCTGGTCTCAAGGTGGTCTCATCTTCCATGGCATTTGGAGGCCTGATGCAGACACTGGTTCTTCTGAGCCAGTTCGGCAGCTCTTTCATTGAATAGATGTTGAAATACCATGTTTGTCTGGGAAGGGCTGTCATCTCTCCTCAGGGCTTGAAGGGCTGGAAGAGAGAGGAGCAGAGCCCCAGTTAGAGCCAGGCTCTGTAGGAATCCTAGGAGACCTTCCTGCGAGGTCCATCACACCCAGCTCTTGCCATAGCCACAAGAAAAGGGGGTGTCAACTGGATCAGCCTGCCATGAGTCCGCCCCTCCGAGACCCTGAAATCTCGCTGTGCTCTGCCCACGCCACCTCTCATCCACACAAGGAGCAAAGCCCACCCCAGCCGGGACAGGGATTGCAGCACCCTGCCCAGGCATTGCACCTCTCCCGCCAGTCCCCGCTGTCAGCCCGCTGCCTTCACTCACCCTGACGGAGGGTGTGGAGTTCTTCCTGCTGCCCCATCAGAAGCACCCCGGCCGTGCCTGTGAACACAGAGGCTGTCACGGCGCTGCCAGCGGCACAGCTCCCTGCCAGCGGCGCTGCCAGCCCTGTGGCCACACGCCCTGGTGGCCCGGCAGGGCTCAGCCCGGGCCCTTGCCGCACGCTGCCGCCCCAGGGCACGGCTGCCGGAGGGCGGCAGCAGCGCCGAGGCCAGGCGGGGCTCCACGGCGCCGGGCCCGGATGGCGCTGCCGGGGCAGCAGCCGCGGCTGGGGCCGAGCTGAGGCGGGGCAGGGAGGGAGCCCGGGCTCGTGGCTCACCCATGAACCTGACGGCCGCCTCTCGCAGGGGCTCCTGTGGGCTCTGCAGGTAGGGCAGGGCCCGGCGCAGGTGCTCGGCCACTTGGCTCCTGTCCTCTTCCAGCTGTAGAGAGCGGCAGGAGGGAAGGGTTGGCGCGGGCTCGGCCCCTGGGCCGAGCGCTCCCTGCGCCCTGCCCCGGCCTCCCCTGCCCGCACAGCCCTGAGGCCCGGCCAGCAGCCGCTGGCGCCGGGCTCTGGAGGCGGCAGAGGGCCGGCTGCTGCCCGGGGAGCTGCGGGGCCGCCCCGCAGCCCCGCTGGGCCGGGGCTCCATTGGCATTCGGCTGGGGCCCACGGGAGCCTGGAGAAGAGCCCGCGTGGCCTCTGGGTGCAGCACCGGGCAGGGGCACAGCTGCCAGCCCACACACCCAGCACCGCGCTCAGGGGCCTTCTCCAGGCTGAGCCTGGGGCTTCCAGGCCGTCCTTACCAGGCATTTGCTGAACTTCAACATCTTCTCCCTCTTAAGTAGTCGCTTGAGCTTCCTTCTCTTCAGGAACCTTGCTACACAAAGCAGCAGTTCACGAGAGGCCTGGAGAGCAGGAGAGACGTGGAGATGCCGCCACAGCCCAAAGAAAAGGACTTCTGTCCCTGCGGCAAGGCCAGGAGCAGAAGGCTGGAGCCTGGGAGAGGCCAGGCCAGGAGACATCAGAGACCCCTTCCAAGGATGCACCAGCATCACTCAAAATCTCACCTTTGCCACACGCTTATTCTCATCATGGCAATGGAAGAAGAGAGGCAGCAGGCTCTGCCTCACAATCCGCCTCAGGGGCTTTTTCCCCTTGTTCGCTACCATGTCCATCACCTTGAAGAAGAGGTTTAGGGAGAGCAGCTGCATATGGATGTCGTCCTGGGAGAAAGGAAAATACCTCATTAGCAACTTCCCCAAGCCCACCTGGCCGAAGGCCAGAAAACCCACAAAATTTCTGGGCAGCAGCCAGTGTGCGTGGCTGGGGGCACAGAGCCTTACACAGTCAAAGAGTGGCAGGAGTGCCTCAGCCAGCTTCGGGGCGGTGGTGCTGGATATCACGATGTGTTCGTTCTCAAGTATACTTGTGAGCACAGAGAGGGTCATGCTGACATCATATCCATGTGCATCCCCCAGCCGCTCCACAAGGTTTTGAGACAGACTGCACATCCTTCTGGCCTGTGTGGAACACAAGGCTGTGCTGGAAAGCCATGGACGGCTGCACGGCCAACACCGCCCTGGCTCTGCAGCCCCACCCTGCTGCTGCAGGGCCCACAGGCCAAAGGCCTGTCCCAAAGCACCGGGGCAGGTGAGGCAGGAGAGCTGGCAGCAGCTGCCTCAGCTCCTGAAGCCCTGCCAGCCCAAGGGGCTGCTTTGCCCAGCGCAGCTTCAGCCGCTGCCCCCTTCTCACCATCGAGGGATCCTTGCTGAGCACCACGAGGCCTCTGAGCGCCAGGTGACGCCGCTGCCTGCACTCGCTCTGCAGGTGCCTTGACATGATCTCCAGTATGCTGTCTGCACATTTAGTCATGTCCAGGCAATGCAGGACCTGAAAGGCACAGGGCAGTGACAGGGGACCCGGCCGGCAGGAGCCCAGAACCGCACAGGGCTGGGCCCAGGCAGCAGCACAGGGCGTGGGCACCGTCCTGGCAGCTGTGGCTACGAGAGGGCAGAGAGCTGGGAGGCAGCTCAGCGAGGCAGCGCTGGCCAACAAGCTCACCTCCACAAGGAATGCCAAGAAGGGAAGATCCCAGCACGGATCCTCCCTGCAGAGCTGCTTGAGTAGATGTGATGCAATGAGGGAACACAAGGGGATAAAGATACACCGCATCTCCCTGGAAGGGGGAAAAGGACACAAAGCCCTGAGGTGGGGAGACCAAACCTCTCCCAGGACTGACTCACAGAGGTCTGGTCTTTCCCCAGCATCCCTGGAGGGGATGTGGGCACTTTGAGAAGCAGCCCCTTCTGGGCACCCTCCTCTCCCAGCCTTTTCCATTCTTCTTGGCCGTCCTTTGGTGACGAGCCCCTCTGGCCCAGGACCACAGGGACTGTGTGGGGCACAGGGCACAAATGCTGGGGGCAGTGGGGAGAAGGGGGTCTCACCTGGCCAGCAGACCCACGGCATCGTGCTGGGTGTCAGCACACAGCAGCATGTCCCAGCCACGCTTGCGCTCCATAGCCTCCACCACATTGTCACACCGCAGTCGGCCGAGCAGAGCCTTCATGGCCTGCACTGCAAACCTGTGTGCAGAGAAAAGCCCAGGTCACACTGGGAGCACTGGCGCTAGCCACAAGGGCACGGGAAGGACAGGAGGACTGGGACCTGTTGGGCTTGCTGGGAAGGCGGTGTTCCTCCCGGCATGCTCTCCAGAAGTTATCAACTTCCTCTGGTGGCATCTGCTGTGTGGTGAAGACAACATGGAAGAGCAGTGCCACAAACAGTCGCCCAGAATAAGGGATCACCGCCCTGTTGCACTCAGGCACAATCACCCAGATCACCAGAGTTGCCTGCAAGAGAAGCAGCCCAAGGCAGGGCTCAGTCCCGAGGTGTCCATGGGGCAGGGCCCAAGGGCAGACGCAGGGGAGCAGAAGGCCTGGTGCCCCCTGAGCCTGCCCCGAGCCCAGGTTTCAGCCCAGCGCCTGAGGCGTGGAGAGGATGGAGAGCTGCTGGAGAGGCGACCTGGGGGTGAGCAAAGGCCAGTTCCAGAAACTCACAGCCAGGGCAAAAATGTCCTCGTTGTCCCCATCAGAGGTGCACTTTCTGGTCAGAGGCCAGTCCTCCATCACACAGAGCAGTGTTGGCAGCACTTTCTCCACTGCTGGTCCTGATGAGCCTATGGCTCTCCACAGCACTGCAGCAGCTCTGTGGGATCAGAGCTCTGTGTCAGGGCCATGTCAGTCACAGCACCATGCCCTGTGCAGCTGTGGGGGCCCAGGTGACAGAGCCCTGGAGCCCTGAAGGGCAGGGAAGGAGCACTGGCAGCAGGCTCAGGAAACAGAGGGGCCCGAGGGTCCTGGGCCTCTCTGCCTGTCTGGCAGCCCCCATGGGACAGGCTGTGCAGGGCCACGGGCCCTAAAGGCTGCTGAGCCCTGAGCTCTCCAGGCTCGTGGGCCCTGTACCTGTCACACGTTGGGGCACAGCGCAGGAGGGTCAGCACCACGTCAGCAGGGTGTTCTTCAGCCAGCCTCACAAGGTCAATTTGCAGCCTGGCATCCACAGAGACGTGGGACACCAGCCTCTGGTGGATGTTCTTCACCTTGGCTGGCACCTGGAGGGGGCATGGGGAAGACTTGGAGCACTGTCCAAGGGAGCAACTTCTCCAGCTTCCCCCAAGAAGTGCTTCCCTTCCCACCACACTGTGCTGGCCTCAAAGGCTGAGTGGGCCCGGTTACCATGGCTTGAGGGGACACACAATCCTGGGAGGCCTCCAGGCCTGGCCCCAGGCTGCTTACCTGCTGCTGAGAAGGAACATCACTCTCCTCGAAGAAATCCATAGTGGGAGCATGAATCATAGCGGGAGCAGGCGTGGTGTCAGTATTTGTGATGCCCTGAGTCTCTTCATTGTTGCTGTTTGTGATGGCCACATCCTCAGTCATTAACATGAGAAGAGCCTTTGCCCAGGTTTCAGTCGCTGAGGCGTCAGAGTCTTCTGAGCGCTCAGCCGAATCCGGGCTGACATCAGGCTCAGCCTGGAGCTCGGTCAGCCCCGAGTCAGGCTCGGCTGGGCCCTCAGCTGCTGTGCTGCCGGTCTTTCTCCGCCGAATGCGCAGGAACTTCCGGAACATCTGCAGGAGAACCAAGGACAGGGAAGCCCGGAGTGTTCCATGGAGTGCTGCAAGCGTGGTGCTCGGCTGAGCAGTGACAGCAGGCCCAGCCCAGGCGGGGATGGCTGCTGGTACCTTCAGGCTTCTGCGGAAGCGGCCACGGCTGGGTTCCTGCTCTTGTGTCCGGTCCAGGGCTGCACCTGGCAAAGAGCGAGCGCAGCCAGAGCTGAGGGGCTGCGGGAGAGGCCGGAGAACACAGCCCAGCCCCGCGCTCCCCAAGCAGGGACAGTCCCGGGATGCCCCAGGGGATGGAGCACGGCCACTGCAGGGTGTCTGCCCGGCCCCACTTCCGTCCTGTCCATGGGCATGTCCCCAGGGGATGGGATGGGATGGGATGGGATGGGATGGGATGGGATGGGATGGGATGGGATGGGATGGGATGAGGTCAAGCTGGCTGCAGGCATCAGCCCTATAGCCCCACTCTGCCACTCACCATCCTGCAGTGTTTGGATCTGCTCTGGCTCTTCAGGCTGTTGTGCTGGGGCAGCTCCAGGGCCTTCCTTTTCTTCCCCCCTGAACACTTTGCACAGCCTGAGAAATCTGCCCGCCATTCCACCCTCTAGCCTTGAAGGCACCTTCTAGAGAGATGCCTCAGGATATATCCAAGTCAACAATTGCAGTTGTGCCTTGAAGGCACCTGAGACAGAGGAGCCTCAGCAAGGCTGCAGGACAGCAAGTCCTGCACTCTGGTCTGGAGGGCTCCTGCCACAATGACAGGAGACTCCTCGTAAGTGATTCCGGTCACCAAGTCCCACAGTCTGGCCGCGAGGTCAGCTGCAGGAATAACGCCTTGGAAATTTTCTGGGTCAGACACGAACGAGTGCACTGTGCGGGGGCTCCTCACAGCACTGCTCGGTTCTGTCCTGTCCTGATGTGTGCTCCGAGCACTGTGGCGTGCTCTTGTCACCGCCAGCTCCTATGTCCCCACGTGTCACAAAGGGAGGGCCCTTGGACACCCTGTCCCGTTCCATGCCATGGTGACCATGCTGCAGCGTGTCACAAAGGGCCCTTGCACACACTGCCACCTGCCCTGGGGCCGCCCCCAGCCCACCCAAAGTGGCCCAGTTGGGAAGGAATCCCTGGCCCCAGGTGTCTGAGACAGCCCAACAGGATCTTTAGGAGCAGCTCAAACCATCAGCAAACCCTGCCCTGCTCTGCGGGATCAGGCCACTTAAGAATCCTCAATTCAGGAAGGCTTTACTTCTCATTGGGCCACTGGAGTAGTTCCAAAATCTGCAAACTTCTCAAATTAATAGCCATTGCTGGGGAATGTGAATGATTTGGAAGTTTGTTCCCATCTAAAAGCAGCAACTCATTTGCCGTAACACATTCCATTGAAAGTCACTTTGCAAAACATAACACTACACGGAGGCAAAAACAAGACCATTCTTTGGTGCGCAAATGGTTTTCAAAGAAGGGATGATAATATCGTCATTCTCTTAAGGAATAAAAGCTCTCAAGGAATGAAAGTCAGATACCTAAGTGGCCAATAAAGTACAGTTCTCCCATCTTGTTCCCTGCAGGAGAATCAGGACCATGAACGGAAATAGTCACAGATATTCCTTCCGCCCTCCATAAGCAAAGCTGTGCTAAACCACAAATGCTGCCTTCAAGCTGACTCAGTTTCCAGCCTAGACCTCTCACCTTCCAGACAACTCCTTCCCCAACACGCTCCCCAACACCAACCCCCCGCAAACACCCGCAGAGAAGCCCTCAACAGCCCGCCAGGACCCCCAGCTGTCCCCGTCCCTCCTCAAAGCTTTCCCACCATCCAGCAGACCCCCTGGTTCCCTGCATGTGCCGTGGGATGGCACTCCGGAGGATCTGCTCCGAGGCCTTCCCTGGCAGCAAGCTCAGGCTGCCAGGCCTACGGATCCTGGCTCATCCTTCCCATCGAGCCTTCCTGTGCACGGCTTTTCCATTGGCACATCTGCGCTCAGCTCGGACTTCTCCACTCAGCCAGGGCTGCTGGTAAAGGATTGAGAGCAGCCTGGCAAGCTCTTTTTCCAGCTCCCTCTGTGCTCTTGGGGCAGGTAGAACATTCCACAGGAAAGCAACTGGTGCCACAGGGAGTGGGCGGCATCAGGCAGCTCTGGGGAGGCCCCTCAGGACTGCTGTACCCTGAGGGAACACTGTTGGCCATCCCCTGTGTGTATCTGCACAAGCTTAAAATCAGCTGCCTCAGCTGCCAGGACCTCTCTTGGCCAGCATCCTGACGTGGATGCAGGACTGCTGCGAGGCACTGCTGGGACCCAGCGGGACAGGACCGGCTGTCTCGTGTCCACGTAGCACCCCTCACGCAGCCAGGGCCATCCCGAAAGCAGACAGACGCTCCCGTGTCAGCAGAGAGGAGCAAGGAGCACTGGGCTCCTCTCAGGGTACCTCAGCTGGGCTCGCTCCACAACACACCCCCATTGTAAGGCCTGCTGATGCCCAGCTGCCAGAAATGCCCACCTTGTGCTCTCCAAGATGCACAGGGAGAGCCAATGAGCAGGACACTTTGGGAGGCAAACCTTCCAAGCCTTTCTGAGGCCAGGCACGCACCAAGATCAGCCAAGACTCTCCACGCTGCCTGGCCCACCCAGCCCAGCTCTGTGCTGGCCCTGGGCCACAGCAGCTCCCTCCAAGCAGGAGGCAAATGCATATTGCCAAGAGTTGAAACCCAGCTGTCTTGGTTTGGAAAGACAGGTGTCTGCTAAAGAAGGCAGGAACCTCCCCTGAAATGGAAAAATGTAGACCTCTTCCCTCTGAATTGCTCTAAGTTTGAAATTAAGGGGTCCTCCCAGGCAAAAATATGGGAGCAGGAATACCAGTTCTTTATTAGGGAAGAAAATAACCGATAAAATAAACAATGCAGTGAACTAAAACAACACTGACAGAGTCAGAATACAACCTGACACCCTGGTGGACAGGGTGTTGGTAGCAGTCCAATTGGAATTGTGGCTGCAGTCCTCCCGGAGTGTCAGGTGTGGTTCTGTTGGAGAAGTGATCTTGTGGAAAAGGGTGCAGTCTTCCTCTGAAGAGGCAGTGGAAGAGGCAGCTGTTCCTCTGGGAAAATCCAGCGCAGAAATAGCTGTGCTCCTGGGCCAGAAGTTCAAGACCATACATGCAGGTAGGGATGCTTGGCTCCTCCCTCTGGGCGGAGCATCTCACAATGGCATGTTACAGTTCTTTTCAGTCTTGCAGTGGCCCACTATCAGCAGATGTCTTTCCAGAGGGAGGATTGATTGTGGAAGAGATAAGGAACAACTGCCCACTTCACACAAGACAACTGCCATACAGATGGCAAATAGAATACATCTTGCTTTTTTCCATCTGGGACAACAGCAGACAGGGAAGATGTGAAAAGGGTGTGTGTAAAGGCCTTTTCATTCACAGCTCCCACAGAGAGCTTTGGGGCTCACAGCGGGACAGAGACGGTTCTGCTCGCACCTCTGTCCAAAGGGGGGTAACACATCCTGCTGCAGGTGCTTGGCTTGGTCTCGGCAGGTCCAGGTGGATGCTCTTCACAGCCTTCTTCCTGCCCCTCTGCCAAGTGCAATGGGCCTTCAAGGACTGAAAGGAGCACAGAGAGCCAAAGGGGGATACTCGCACCTACCTCACTGGGAGCTCCCTGGGAAGCACTTTCCTTGAGAAGCAAGCCCCTTTCCTCCAAAGGCGTTTCCCCAAACGTGCAGCTTTTCTGGGGAACACCAACACACCCTCAAGAAACGCTGGCAAGGCTGAAAGACTTCAGGTCCTTTCAGGACAGGCACTCCAGCTCTAGCTCGTATTCCCCCAAGTGTGTTTCCAGGTGGAGGCTCAGACGTGCAGCCTCAGGCCCTCTACAAACATGAGCTGCCCGCTGCCTCTTCAGCTGCCTCAACTCCTGCCTGCACTCACGGCACCAAAACCAGGCTGGTCCCGGCCAGAGCCCAGAGCCCTGTTCCCACAGGACGCTCTTGCCAGCACCTTCCAGCACGCAGTGCTTTTCATGCCTGCTCCCAACAGGCAGAGCCCAACCTGGCTGCCTCTGCCACCAGCACACCCCAAACACAGGCGGAAGAAGAAGCAGCAGGGGCTGTTTTGCGGCCATGGCCCAGAGAAACTGGAAGGGCGCCCTCCCTGTGGGCTCACTTGGTTGGCTTCCTGACTGGCTCTGAGCCTGGGGCTGCCATTCCTCACTTGTGGGAACCAGAACCACACCCAGGATCCCGGCACTGCCTGACAGCGCTCCAGGCACTGGCACGGTCGCGCGTCCGAGTCTCGGGCACCGCGCTGCTGCTTCATTTGCCCTCAGGCACACCCAAAGCTCCCTGTTAAGCCCGGATGGTCGCTGGTTCTGCCCTCTTCCTCATCCTGTGCAGGGATGGAGCACTGCTGTGCTTTCAGGAAGCTGTTCTTGAAAACCTCCAGCATTCCAAGCTCCTTTGCCCTCTGTGGATGCTTGCCATGGAATCCCTCACAGCTGGGTTCAGAGCATACTCAGGCTGGCTCTTCCAAAGTTCTAGGGGCTCCAAGGTGCTCAGCAAGATCTGTAACTCCACAGTGTTGTGGAATTTCAGCACAGGCACCTTTCCAGCCTGATCTGCCCTCGTTCCTCTGTGTGTGTGCACAAACCATGGCATGGAAGAGGACGGCAGCAGGGGCCTGTGTGCCCCAGGGCTCGGGATTTGCATCGCTTCATCTCCACAGAGATGGAGGCAAAGTGAAGAAGCCAAACTGTTTATTAATGGCAGATGAAACCAAGGGCTGAGGTGGGAGGGAAAAAATGGGATCGGCAGGATCTGAGGGCTGGAGGGAAGAAGCTATCTATAAGCAGGGGGAGGGCTGAAGCCCTGCAAGTTTCACACAGGGTCAGCTGTGCCAATCATCCGCTGTGCCTGGAGCTCCAGCTGGTCTCTTCTGGTCTCAAGGTGGTCTCATCTTCCATGGCATTTGGAGGCCTGATGCAGACACTGGTTCTTCTGAGCCAGTTCGGCAGCTCTTTCATTGAATAGATGTTGAAATACCATGTTTGTCTGGGAAGGGCTGTCATCTCTCCTCAGGGCTTGAAGGGCTGGAAGAGAGAGGAGCAGAGCCCCAGTTAGAGCCAGGCTCTGTAGGAATCCTAGGAGACCTTCCTGCGAGGTCCATCACACCCAGCTCTTGCCATAGCCACAAGAAAAGGGGGTGTCAACTGGATCAGCCTGCCATGAGTCCGCCTCTCCGAGACCCTGAAATCTCGCTGTGCTCTGCCCACGCCACCTCTCATCCACACAAGGAGCAAAGCCCACCCCAGCCGGGACAGGGATTGCAGCACCCTGCCCAGGCATTGCACCTCTCCCGCCAGTCCCCGCTGTCAGCCCGCTGCCTTCACTCACCCTGATGGAGGGTGTGGAGTTCTTCCTGCTGCCCCATCAGAAGCACCCCGGCCGTGCCTGTGAACACAGAGGCTGTCACGGCGCTGCCAGCGGCACAGCTCCCTGCCAGCGGCGCTGCCAGCCCTGTGGCCACACGCCCTGGTGGCCCGGCAGGGCTCAGCCCGGGCCCTTGCCGCACGCTGCCGCCCCAGGGCACGGCTGCCGGAGGGCGGCAGCAGCGCCGAGGCCAGGCGGGGCTCCACGGCGCCGGGCCCGGATGGCGCTGCCGGGGCAGCAGCCGCGGCTGGGGCCGAGCTGAGGCGGGGCAGGGAGGGAGCCCGGGCTCGTGGCTCACCCATGAACCTGACGGCCGCCTCTCGCAGGGGCTCCTGTGGGCTCTGCAGGTAGGGCAGGGCCCGGCGCAGGTGCTCGGCCACTCGGCTCCTGTCCTCTTCCAGCTGGAGAGAGCGGCAGGGGGGAAGGGTTGGCGCGGGCTCGGCCCCTGGCCCGAGCGCTCCCTGCGCCCTGGCCCGGCCTCCCCTGCCCGCACAGCCCCGAGGCCCGGCCAGCAGCCGCTGGCGCCGGGCTCTGGAGGCGGCAGAGGGCCGGCTGCTGCCCGGGGAGCCGCGGGGCCGCCCCGCAGCCCCGCTGGGCCGGGGCTCCATCGGCACCCGGCTGGGGCCCACGGGAGCCTGGAGAAGAGCCCGCGTGGCCTCTGGGTGCAGCACCGGGCAGGGGCACAGCTGCCAGCCCACACACCCAGCACCGCGCTTAGGGGGCTTCTCCAGGCTGAGCCTGGGGCTTCCAGGCCGTCCTTACCAGGCATTTGCTGAACTTCAACATCTTCTCCCTCTTAAGTAGTCGCTTGAGCTTCCTTCTCTTCAGGAACCTTGCTACACAAAGCAGCAGTTCACGAGAGGCCTGGAGAGCAGGAGAGACGTGGAGATGCCGCCACAGCCCAAAGAAAAGGACTTCTGTCCCTGCGGCAAGGCCAGGAGCAGAAGGCTGGAGCCTGGGAGAGGCCAGGCCAGGAGACATCAGAGACCCCTTCCAAGGATGCACCAGCATCACTCAAAATCTCACCTTTGCCACACGCTTATTCTCATCATGGCAATGGAAGAAGAGAGGCAGCAGGCTCTGCCTCACAATCCGCCTCAGGGGCTTTTTCCCCTTGTTCGCTACCATGTCCACCACCTTGAAGAAGAGGTTTAGGGAGAGCAGCTGCATATGGATGTCGTCCTGGGAGAAAGGAAAATACCTCATTAGCAACTTCCCCAAGCCCACCTGGCCGAAGGCCAGAAAACCCACAAAATTTCTGGGCAGCAGCCAGTGTGCGTGGCTGGGGGCACAGAGCCTTACACAGTCAAAGAGTGGCAGGAGTGCCTCAGCCAGCTTCGGGGCAGTGGTGCTGGATATCACGATGTGTTCGTTCTCAAGTATACTTGTGAGCACAGAGAGGGTCATGCTGACATCATATCCATGTGCATCCCCCAGCCGCTCCACAAGGTTTCGAGACAGACTGCACATCCTTCTGGCCTGTGTGGAACACAAGGCTGTGCTGGAAAGCCATGGACGGCTGCACGGCCAACACCGCCCTGGCTCTGCAGCCCCACCCTGCTGCTGCAGGGCCCGCAGGCCAAAGGCCTGTCCCAAAGCAGCGGGGCAGGTGAGGCAGGAGAGCTGGCAGCAGCTGCCTCAGCTCCTGAAGCCCTGCCAGCCCAAGGGGCTGCTTTGCCCAGCGCAGCTTCAGCCGCTGCCCCCTTCTCACCATCGAGGGATCCTTGCTGAGCACCACGAGGCCTCTGAGCGCCAGGTGACGCCGCTGCCTGCACTCGCTCTGCAGGTGCCTTGACATGATCTCCAGTATGCTGTCTGCACATTTAGTCATGTCCAGGCAATGCAGGACCTGAAAGGCACAGGGCAGTGACAGGGGACCCGGCCGGCAGGAGCCCAGAACCGCACAGGGCTGGGCCCAGGCAGCAGCACAGGGCGTGGGCACCGTCCTGGCAGCTGTGGCTACGAGAGGGCAGAGAGCTGGGAGGCAGCTCAGCGAGGCAGCGCTGGCCAACAAGCTCACCTCCACAAGGAATGCCAGGAAGGGAAGATCCCAGCACGGATCCTCCCTGCAGAGCTGCTTGAGTAGATGTGATGCAATGAGGGAACACAAGGGGATAAAGATACACCGCATCTCCCTGGAAGGGGGAAAAGGACACAAAGCCCTGAGGTGGGGAGACCAAACCTCTCCCAGGACTGACTCACAGAGGTCTGGTCTTTCCCCAGCATCCCTGGAGGGGATGTGGGCGCTTTGAGAAGCAGCCCCTTCTGGGCACCCTCCTCTCCCAGCCTTTTCCATTCTTCTTGGCCGTCCTTTGGTGACGAGCCCCTCTGGCCCAGGACCACAGGGACTGTGTGGGGCACAGGGCACAAATGCTGGGGGCAGTGGGGAGAAGGGGGTCTCACCTGGCCAGCAGACCCACGGCATCGTGCTGGGTGTCAGCACACAGCAGCATGTCCCAGCCACGCTTGCGCTCCATAGCCTCCACCACATTGTCACACCGCAGTCGGCCGAGCAGAGCCTTCATGGCCTGCACTGCAAACCTGTGTGCAGAGAAAAGCCCAGGTCACACTGGGAGCACTGGCGCTAGCCACAAGGGCACGGGAAGGACAGGAGGACTGGGACCTGTTGGGCTTGCTGGGAAGGCGGTGTTCCTCCCGGCATGCTCTCCAGAAGTTATCAACTTCCTCTGGTGGCATCTGCTGTGTGGTGAAGACAACATGGAAGAGCAGTGCCACAAACAGTCGCCCAGAATAAGGGATCACCGCCCTGTTGCACTCAGGCACAATCACCCAGATCACCAGAGTTGCCTGCAAGAGAAGCAGCCCAAGGCAGGGCTCAGTGCCGAGGTGTCCATGGAGCAGGGCCCATGGGCAGACGCAGGGGAGCAGAAGGCCTGGTGCCCCCTGAGCCTGCCCCGAGCCCAGGTTTCAGCCCAGCGCCTGAGGCGTGGAGAGGATGGAGAGCTGCTGGAGAGGCGACCTGGGGGTGAGCAAAGGCCAGTTCCAGAAACTCACAGCCAGGGCAAAAATGTCCTCGTTGTCCCCATCAGAGGTGCACTTTCTGGTCAGAGGCCAGTCCTCCATCACACAGAGCAGTGTTGGCAGCACTTTCTCCACTGCTGGTCCCGATGAGCCTATGGCTCTCCACAGCACTGCAGCAGCTCTGTGGGATCAGAGCTCTGTGTCAGGGCCATGTCAGTCACAGCACCATGCCCTGTGCAGCTGTGGGGGCCCAGGTGACAGAGCCCTGGAGCCCTGAAGGGCAGGGAAGGAGCACTGGCAGCAGGCTCAGGAAACAGAGGGGCCCGAGGGTCCTGGGCCTCTCTGCCTGTCTGGCAGCCCCCATGGGACAGGCTGTGCAGGGCCACGGGCCCTAAAGGCTGCTGAGCCCTGAGCTCTCCAGGCTCGTGGGCCCTGTACCTGTCACACGTTGGGGCACAGCGCAGGAGGGTCAGCACCACGTCAGCAGGGTGTTCTTCAGCCAGCCTCACAAGGTCAATTTGCAGCCTGGCATCCACAGAGACGTGGGACACCAGCCTCTGGTGGATGTTCTTCACCTTGGCTGGCACCTGGAGGGGGCATGGGGAAGACTTGGAGCACTGTCCAAGGGAGCAACTTCTCCAGCTTCCCGCAAGAAGTGCTTCCCTTCCCACCACACTGTGCTGGCCTCAAAGGCTGAGTGGGCCCGGTTACCATGGCTTGAGGGGACACACAATCCTGGGAGGCCTCCAGGCCTGGCCCCAGGCTGCTTACCTGCTGCTGAGAAGGAACATCACTCTCCTCGAAGAAATCCATAGTGGGAGCATGAATCATAGCGGGAGCAGGCGTGGTGTCAGTATTTGTGATGCCCTGAGTCTCTTCATTGTCGCTGTTTGTGATGGCCACATCCTCAGTCATTAACATGAGAAGAGCCTTTGCCCAGGTTTCAGTCGCTGAGGCGTCAGAGTCTTCTGAGCGCTCAGCCGAATCCGGGCTGACATCAGGCTCAGCCTGGAGCTCGGTCAGCCCCGAGTCAGGCTCGGCTGGGCCCTCAGCTGCTGTGCTGCCGGTCTTTCTCCGCCGAATGCGCAGGAACTTCCGGAACATCTGCAGGAGAACCAAGGACAGGGAAGCCCGGAGTGTTCCATGGAGTGCTGCAAGCGTGGTGCTCGGCTGAGCAGTGACAGCAGGCCCAGCCCAGGTGGGGATGGCTGCTGGTACCTTCAGGCTTCTGCGGAAGCGGCCACGGCTGGGTTCCTGCTCTTGTGTCCGGTCCAGGGCTGCACCTGGCAAAGAGCGAGCGCAGCCAGAGCTGAGGGGCTGCGGGAGAGGCCGGAGAACACAGCCCAGCCCCGCGCTCCCCAAGCAGGGACAGTCCCGGGATGCCCCAGGGGATGGAGCACGGCCACTGCAGGGTGTCTGCCCGGCCCCACTTCCGTCCTGTCCATGGGCATGTCCCCAGGGGATGGGATGGGATGGGATGGGATGGGATGGGATGGGATGGGATGGGATGGGATGGGATGAGGTCAAGCTGGCTGCAGGCATCAGCCCTATAGCCCCAGTCTGCCACTCACCATCCTGCAGTGTTTGGATCTGCTCTGGCTCTTCAGGCTGTTGTGCTGGGGCAGCTCCAGGGCCTTCCTTTTCTTCCCCCCTGAACACTTTGCACAGCCTGAGAAATCTGCCCGCCATTCCACCCTCTAGCCTTGAAGGCACCTTCTAGAGAGATGCCTTAGGATATATCCAAGTCAACAATTGCAGTTGTGCCTTGAAGGCACCTGAGACAGAGGAGCCTCAGCAAGGCTGCAGGACAGCAAGTCCTGCACTCTGGTCTGGAGGGCTCCTGCCACAATGACAGGAGACTCCTCGTAAGTGATTCCGGTCACCAAGTCCCACAGTCTGGCCGCGAGGTCAGCTGCAGGAATAACGCCTTGGAAATTTTCTGTGTCAGACACGAACGAGTGCACTGTGCGGGGGCTCCTCACAGCACTGCTCGGTTCTGTCCTGTCCTGATGTGTGCTCCGAGCACTGTGGCGTGCTCTTGTCACCGCCAGCTCCTATGTCCCCACGTGTCACAAAGGGAGGGCCCTTGGACACCCTGTCCCGTTCCATGCCATGGTGACCATGCTGCAGCGTGTCACAAAGGGCCCTTGCACACACTGCCACCTGCCCTGGGGCCGCCCCCAGCCCACCCAAAGTGGCCCAGTTGGGAAGGAATCCCTGGCCCCAGGTGTCTGAGACAGCCCAACAGGATCTTTAGGAGCAGCTCAAACCATCAGCAAACCCTGCCCTGCTCTGCGGGATCAGGCCACTTAAGAATCCTCAATTCAGGAAGGCTTTACTTCTCATTGGGCCACTGGAGTAGTTCCAAAATCTGCAAACTTCTCAAATTAATAGCCATTGCTGGGGAATGTGAATGATTTGGAAGTTTGTTCCCATCTAAAAGCAGCAACTCATTTGCCGTAACACATTCCATTGAAAGTCACTTTGCAAAACATAACACTACACGGAGGCAAAAACAAGACCATTCTTTGGTGTGCAAATGGTTTTCAAAGAAGGGATGATAATATCGTCATTCTCTTAAGGAATAAAAGCTCTCAAGGAATGAAAGTCAGATACCTAAGTGGCCAATAAAGTACAGTTCTCCCATCTTGTTCCCTGCAGGAGAATCAGGACCATGAACGGAAATAGTCACAGATATTCCTTCCGCCCTCCATAAGCAAAGCTGTGCTAAACCACAAATGCTGCCTTCAAGCTGACTCAGTTTCCAGCCTAGACCTCTCACCTTCCAGACAACTCCTTCCCCAACACGCTCCCCAACACCAACCCCCCGCAAACACCCGCAGAGAAGCCCTCAACAGCCCGCCAGGACCCCCAGCTGTCCCCGTCCCTCCTCAAAGCTTTCCCACCATCCAGCAGACCCCCTGGTTCCCTGCATGTGCCGTGGGATGGCACTCCGGAGGATCTGCTCCGAGGCCTTCCCTGGCAGCAAGCTCAGGCTGCCAGGCCTATGGATCCTGGCTCATCCTTCCCACCGAGCCTTCCTGTGCACGGCTTTTCCATTGGCACATCTGCGCTCAGCTCGGACTTCTCCACTCAGCCAGGGCTGCTGGTAAAGGATTGAGAGCAGCCTGGCAAGCTCTTTTTCCAGCTCCCTCTGTGCTCTTGGGGCAGGTAGAACATTCCACAGGAAAGCAACTGGTGCCACAGGGAGTGGGCGGCATCAGGCAGCTCTGGGGAGGCCCCTCAGGACTGCTGTACCCTGAGGGAACACTGTTGGCCATCCCCTGTGTGTATCTGCACAAGCTTAAAATCAGCTGCCTCAGCTGCCAGGACCTCTCTTGGCCAGCATCCTGACGTGGATGCAGGACTGCTGCGAGGCACTGCTGGGACCCAGCGGGACAGGACCGGCTGTCTCGTGTCCACGTAGCACCCCTCACGCAGCCAGGGCCATCCCGAAAGCAGACAGACGCTCCCGTGTCAGCAGAGAGGAGCAAGGAGCACTGGGCTCCTCTCAGGGTACCTCAGCTGGGCTCGCTCCACAACACACCCCCATTGTAAGGCCTGCTGATGCCCAGCTGCCAGAAATGCCCACCTTGTGCTCTCCAAGATGCACAGGGAGAGCCAATGAGCAGGACACTTTGGGAGGCAAACCTTCCAAGCCTTTCTGAGGCCAGGCACGCACCAAGATCAGCCAAGACTCTCCACGCTGCCTGGCCCACCCAGCCCAGCTCTGTGCTGGCCCTGGGCCACAGCAGCTCCCTCCAAGCAGGAGGCAAATGCATATTGCCAAGAGTTGAAACCCAGCTGTCTTGGTTTGGAAAGACAGGTGTCTGCTAAGGAAGGCAGCAACCTCCCCTGAAATGGAAAAATGTAGACCTCTTCCCTCTGAATTGCTCTAAGTTTGAAATTAAGGGGAGCTCCCAGGCAAAAATATGGGAGCAGGAATACCAGTTCTTTCTTAGGGAAGAAAATAACCGATAAAATAAACAATGCAGTGAACTAAAACAACACAGACAGAGTCAGAATACAACCTGACACCCTGGTGGACAGGGTGTTGGTAGCAGTCCAATTGGAATTGTGGCTGCAGTCCTCCCGGAGTGTCAGGTGTGGTTCTGTTGGAGAAGTGATCTTGTGGAAAAGGGTGCAGTCTTCCTCTGAAGAGGCAGTGGAAGAGGCAGCTGTTCCTCTGGGAAAATCCAGCGCAGAAATAGCTGTGCTCCTGGGCCAGAAGTTCAAGACCATACATGCAGGTAGGGATGCTTGGCTCCTCCCTCTGGGCGGAGCATCTCACAATGGCATGTTACAGTTCTTTTCAGTCTTGCAGTGGCCCACTATCAGCAGATGTCTTTCCGGAGGGAGGATTGATTGTGGAAGAGATAAGGAACAACTGCCCACTTCACACAAGACAACTGCCATACAGATGGCAAATAGAATACATCTTGCTTTTTTCCATCTGGGACAACAGCAGACAGGGAAGATGTGAAAAGGGTGTGTGTAAAGGCCTTTTCATTCACAGCTCCCACAGAGAGCTTTGGGGCTCACAGCGGGACAGAGACGGTTCTGCTCACACCTCTGTCCAAAGGGGGGTAACACATCCTGCTGCAGGTGCTTGGCTTGGTCTCGGCAGGTCCAGGTGGATGCCAAACCTGCTCTTCACAGCCTTCTTCCTGCCCCTCTGCCAAGTGCAATGGGCCTTCAAGGACTGAAAGGAGCACAGAGAGCCAAAGGGGGATACTCGCACCTACCTCACTGGGAGCTCCCTGGGAAGCACTTTCCTTGAGAAGCAAGCCCCTTTCCTCCAAAGGCGTTTCCCCAAACGTGCAGCTTTTCTGGGGAACACCAACACACCCTCAAGAAACGCTGGCAAGGCTGAAAGACTTCAGGTCCTTTCAGGACAGGCACTCCAGCTCTAGCTCGTATTCCCCCAAGTGTGTTTCCAGGTGGAGGCTCGGACGTGCAGCCTCAGGCCCTCTACAAACATGAGCTGCCCGCTGCCTCTTCAGCTGCCTCAACTCCTGCCTGCACTCACGGCACCAAAACCAGGCTGGTCCCGGCCAGAGCCCAGAGCCCTGTTCCCACAGGATGCTCTTGCCAGCACCTTCCAGCACGCAGTGCTTTTCATGCCTGCTCCCAACAGGCTTTGGAAGGCAGAGCCCAACCTGGCTGCCTCTGCCACCAGCACACCCCAAACACAGGCGGAGGAAGAAGCAGCAGGGGCTGTTTTGCGGCCATGGCCCAGAGAAACTGGAAGGGCGCCCTCCCTGTGGGCTCACTTGGTTGGCTTTCTGACTGGCTCTGAGCCTGGGGCTGCCATTCCTCACTTGTGGGGACCAGAACCACACCCAGGATCCCGGCACTGCCTGACAGCGCTCCAGGCACTGGCACGGTCGCGCGTCCGAGTCTCGGGCACCGCGCTGCTGCTTCCTTTGCCCTCAGGCACACCCAAAGCTCCCTGTTAAGCCCGGATGGTCGCTGGTTCTGCCCTCTTCCTCATCCTGTGCAGGGATGGAGCACTGCTGCGCTTTCAGGAAGCTGTTCTTGAAAACCTCCAGCATTCCAAGCTCCTTTGCCCTCTGTGGATGCTTGCCATGGAATCCCTCACAGCTGGGTTCAGAGCATACTCAGGCTGGCTCTTCCAAAGTTCTAGGGGCTCCAAGGTGCTCAGCAAGATCTGTAACTCCACAGTGTTGTGGAATTTCAGCACAGGCACCTTTCCAGCCTGATCTGCCCTCGTTCCTCTGTGTGTGTGCACAAACCATGGCATGGAAGAGGACGGCAGCAGGGGCCCGTGTGCCCCAGGGCTCGGGATTTGCATCGCTTCATCTCCACAGAGATGGAGGCAAAGTGAAGAAGCCAAACTGTTTATTAATGGCAGATGAAACCAAGGGCTGAGGTGGGAGGGAAAAAATGGGATCGGCAGGATCTGAGGGCTGGAGGGAAGAAGCTATCTATAAGCAGGGAGAGGGCTGAAGCCCTGCAAGTTTCCCACAGGGTCAGCCGTGCCAATCATCCGCTGTGCCTGGAGCTCCAGCTGGTCTCTTCTGGTCTCAAGGTGGTCTCATCTTCCATGGCATTTGGAGGCCTGATGCAGACACTGGTTCTTCTGAGCCAGTTCGGCAGCTCTTTCATTGAATAGATGTTGAAATACCATGTTTGTCTGGGAAGGGCTGTCATCTCTCCTCAGGGCTTGAAGGGCTGGAAGAGAGAGGAGCAGAGCCCCAGTTAGAGCCAGGCTCGGTAGGAATCCTAGGAGACCTTCCTGCGAGGTCCATCACACCCAGCTCTTGCCATAGCCACAAGAAAAGGGGGTGTCAACTGGATCAGCCTGCCATGAGTCAGCCCCTCCGAGACCCTGAAATCTCGCTGTGCTCTGCCCACGCCACCTCTCATCCACACAAGGAGCAAAGCCCACCCCAGCCGGGACAGGGATTGCAGCACCCTGCCCAGGCATTGCACCTCTCCCGCCAGTCCCCGCTGTCAGCCCGCTGCCTTCACTCACCCTGACGGAGGGTGTGGAGTTCTTCCTGCTGCCCCATCAGAAGCACCCCGGCCGTGCCTGTGAACACAGAGGCTGTCACGGCGCTGCCAGCGGCACAGCTCCCTGCCAGCGGCGCTGCCAGCCCTGTGGCCACACGCCCTGGTGGCCCGGCAGGGCTCAGCCCGGGCCCTTGCCGCACGCTGCCGCCCCAGGGCACGGCTGCCGGAAGGCGGCAGCAGCGCCGAGGCCAGGCGGGGCTCCACGGCGCCGGGCCCGGATGGCGCTGCCGGGGCAGCAGCCGCGGCTGGGGCCGAGCTGCGGCGGGGCAGGGAGGGAGCCCGGGCTCGTGGCTCACCCATGAACCTGACGGCCGCCTCTCGCAGGGGCTCCTGTGGGCTCTGCAGGTAGGGCAGGGCCCGGCGCAGGTGCTCGGCCACTCGGCTCCTGTCCTCTTCCAGCTGGAGAGAGCGGCAGGAGGGAAGGGTTGGCGCGGGCTCGGCCCCTGGGCCAGGCGCTCCCTGCGCCCTGCCCCGGCCTCCCCTGCCCGCACAGCCCTGAGGCCCGGCCAGCAGCCGCTGGCGCCGGGCTCTGGAGGCGGCAGAGGGCCGGCTGCTGCCCGGGGAGCCGCGGGGCCGCCCCGCAGCCCCGCTGGGCCGGGGCTCCATCGGCACCCGGCTGGGGCCCACGGGAGCCTGGAGAAGAGCCCGCGTGGCCTCTGGGTGCAGCCCCGGGCAGGGGCACAGCTGCCAGCCCACACACCCAGCACCGCGCTCAGGGGCCTTCTCCAGGCTGAGCCTGGGGCTTCCAGGCCGTCCTTACCAGGCATTTGCTGAACTTCAACATCTTCTCCCTCTTAAGTAGTCGCTTGAGCTTCCTTCTCTTCAGGAACCTTGCTACACAAAGCAGCAGTTCACGAGAGGCCTGGAGAGCAGGAGAGACGTGGAGATGCCGCCACAGCCCAAAGAAAAGGACTTCTGTCCCTGCGGCAAGGCCAGGAGCAGAAGGCTGGAGCCTGGGAGAGGCCAGGCCAGGAGACATCAGAGACCCCTTCCAAGGATGCACCAGCATCACTCAAAATCTCACCTTTGCCACACGCTTATTCTCATCATGGCAATGGAAGAAGAGAGGCAGCAGGCTCTGCCTCACAATCCGCCTCAGGGGCTTTTTCCCCTTGTTCGCTACCATGTCCATCACCTTGAAGAAGAGGTTTAGGGAGAGCAGCTGCATATGGATGTCGTCCTGGGAGAAAGGAAAATACCTCATTAGCAACTTCCCCAAGCCCACCTGGCCGAAGGCCAGAAAACCCACAAAATTTCTGGGCAGCAGCCAGTGTGCGTGGCTGGGGGCACAGAGCCTTACACAGTCAAAGAGTGGCAGGAGTGCCTCAGCCAGCTTCGGGGCGGTGGTGCTGGATATCACGATGTGTTCGTTCTCAAGTATACTTGTGAGCACAGAGAGGGTCATGCTGACATCATATCCATGTGCATCCCCCAGCCGCTCCACAAGGTTTTGAGACAGACTGCACATCCTTCTGGCCTGTGTGGAACACAAGGCTGTGCTGGAAAGCCATGGACGGCTGCACGGCCAACACCGCCCTGGCTCTGCAGCCCCACCCTGCTGCTGCAGGGCCCGCAGGCCAAAGGCCTGTCCCAAAGCAGCGGGGCAGGTGAGGCAGGAGAGCTGGCAGCAGCTGCCTCAGCTCCTGAAGCCCTGCCAGCCCAAGGGGCTGCTTTGCCCAGCGCAGCTTCAGCCGCTGCCCCCTTCTCACCATCGAGGGATCCTTGCTGAGCACCACGAGGCCTCTGAGCGCCAGGTGACGCCGCTGCCTGCACTCGCTCTGCAGGTGCCTTGACATGATCTCCAGTATGCTGTCTGCACATTTAGTCATGTCCAGGCAATGCAGGACCTGAAAGGCACAGGGCAGTGACAGGGGACCCAGCCGGCAGGAGCCCAGAACCGCACAGGGCTGGGCCCAGGCAGCAGCACAGGGCGTGGGCACCGTCCTGGCAGCTGTGGCTACGAGAGGGCAGAGAGCTGGGAGGCAGCTCAGCGAGGCAGCGCTGGCCAACAAGCTCACCTCCACAAGGAATGCCAAGAAGGGAAGATCCCAGCACGGATCCTCCCTGCAGAGCTGCTTGAGTAGATGTGATGCAATGAGGGAACACAAGGGGATAAAGATACACCGCATCTCCCTGGAAGGGGGAAAAGGACACAAAGCCCTGAGGTGGGGAGACCAAACCTCTCCCAGGACTGACTCACAGAGGTCTGGTCTTTCCCCAGCATCCCTGGAGGGGATGTGGGCACTTTGAGAAGCAGCCCCTTCTGGGCACCCTCCTCTCCCAGCCTTTTCCATTCTTCTTGGCCGTCCTTTGGTGACGAGCCCCTCTGGCCCAGGACCACAGGGACTGTGTGGGGCACAGGGCACAAATGCTGGGGGCAGTGGGGAGAAGGGGGTCTCACCTGGCAAGCAGACCCACGGCATCGTGCTGGGTGTCAGCACACAGCAGCATGTCCCAGCCACGCTTGCGCTCCATAGCCTCCACCACATTGTCACACCGCAGTCAGCCGAGCAGAGCCTTCATGGCCTGCACTGCAAACCTGTGTGCAGAGAAAAGCCCAGGTCACACTGGGAGCACTGGCGCTAGCCACAAGGGCACGGGAAGGACAGGAGGACTGGGATCTGTTGGGCTTGCTGGGAAGGCGGTGTTCCTCCCGGCATGCTCTCCAGAAGTTATCAACTTCCTCTGGTGGCATCTGCTGTGTGGTGAAGACAACATGGAAGAGCAGTGCCACAAACAGTCGCCCAGAATAAGGGATCACCGCCCTGTTGCACTCAGGCACAATCACCCAGATCACCAGAGTTGCCTGCAAGAGAAGCAGCCCAAGGCAGGGCTCAGTGCCGAGGTGTCCATGGAGCAGGGCCCATGGGCAGACGCAGGGGAGCAGAAGGCCTGGTGCCCCCTGAGCCTGCCCCGAGCCCAGGTTTCAGCCCAGCGCCTGAGGCGTGGAGAGGATGGAGAGCTGCTGGAGAGGCGACCTGGGGGTGAGCAAAGGCCAGTTCCAGAAACTCACAGCCAGGGCAAAAATGTCCTCGTTGTCCCCATCAGAGGTGCACTTTCTGGTCAGAGGCCAGTCCTCCATCACACGGAGCAGTGTTGGCAGCACTTTCTCCACTGCTGGTCCCGATGAGCCTATGGCTCTCCACAGCACTGCAGCAGCTCTGTGGGATCAGAGCTCTGTGTCAGGGCCATGTCAGTCACAGCACCATGCCCTGTGCAGCTGTGGGGGCCCAGGTGACAGAGCCCTGGAGCCCTGAAGGGCAGGGAAGGAGCAGTGGCAGCAGGCTCAGGAAACAGAGGGGCCCGAGGGTCCTGGGCCTCTCTGCCTGTCTGGCAGACCCCATGGGACAGGCTGTGCAGGGCCACGGGCCCTAAAGGCTGCTGAGCCCTGAGCTCTCCAGGCTCGTGGGCCCTGTACCTGTCACACGTTGGGGCACAGCGCAGGAGGGTCAGCACCACGTCAGCAGGGTGTTCTTCAGCCAGCCTCACAAGGTCAATTTGCAGCCTGGCATCCACAGAGACGTGGGACACCAGCCTCTGGTGGATGTTCTTCACCTTGGCTGGCACCTGGAGGGGGCATGGGGAAGACTTGGAGCACTGTCCAAGGGAGCAACTTCTCCAGCTTCCCGCAAGAAGTGCTTCCCTTCCCACCACACTGTGCTGGCCTCAAAGGCTGAGTGGGCCCGGTTACCATGGCTTGAGGGGACACACAGTCCTGGGAGGCCTCCAGGCCTGGCCCCAGGCTGCTTACCTGCTGCTGAGAAGGAACATCACTCTCCTCGAAGAAATCCATAGTGGGAGCATGAATCATAGCGGGAGCAGGCGTGGTGTCAGTATTTGTGATGCCCTGAGTCTCTTCATTGTCCCTGTTTGTGATGGCCACATCCTCAGTCATTAACATGAGAAGAGCCTTTGCCCAGGTTTCAGTCGCTGAGGCGTCAGAGTCTTCTGAGCGCTCAGCCGAATCCGGGCTGACATCAGGCTCAGCCTGGAGCTCGGTCAGCCCCGAGTCAGGCTTGGCTGGGCCCTCAGCTGCTGTGCTGCCGGTCTTTCTCCGCCGAATGCGCAGGAACTTCCGGAACATCTGCAGGAGAACAAAGGACAGGGAAGCTCGGAGTGTTCCATGGAGTGCTGCAAGCGTGGTGCTCGGCTGAGCAGTGACAGCAGGCCCAGCCCAGGTGGGGATGGCTGCTGGTACCTTCAGGCTTCTGCGGAAGCGGCCACGGCTGGGTTCCTGCTCTTGTGTCCGGTCCAGGGCTGCACCTGGCAAAGAGCGAGCGCAGCCAGAGCTGAGGGGCTGCGGGAGAGGCCGGAGAACACAGCCCAGCCCCGCGCTCCCCAAGCAGGGACAGTCCCGGGATGCCCCAGGGGATG
Source organism: Anomalospiza imberbis (assembly GCF_031753505.1). Lineage (NCBI taxonomy): Eukaryota > Metazoa > Chordata > Aves > Passeriformes > Viduidae > Anomalospiza > Anomalospiza imberbis. The sequence goes on along the minus strand of NW_027099541.1, from coordinate 226,076 downwards.
GAGCACGGCCACTGCAGGGTGTCTGCCCGGCCCCACTTCCGTCCTGTCCATGGGCATGTCCCCAGGGGATGGGATGGGATGGGATGGGATGGGATGGGATGGGATGGGATGGGATGGGATGGGATGGGATGGGATGAGGTCAAGCTGGCTGCAGGCATCAGCCCTATAGCCCCACTCTGCCACTCACCATCCTGCAGTGTTTGGATCTGCTCTGGCTCTTCAGGCTGTTGTGCTGGGGCAGCTCCAGGGCCTTCCTTTTCTTCCCCCCTGAACACTTTGCACAGCCTGAGAAATCTGCCCGCCATTCCACCCTCTAGCCTTGAAGGCACCTTCTAGAGAGATGCCTCAGGATATATCCAAGTCAACAATTGCAGTTGTGCCTTGAAGGCACCTGAGACAGAGGAGCCTCAGCAAGGCTGCAGGACAGCAAGTCCTGCACTCTGGTCTGGAGGGCTCCTGCCACAATGACAGGAGACTCCTCGTAAGTGATTCCGGTCACCAAGTCCCACAGTCTGGCCGCGAGGTCAGCTGCAGGAATAACGCCTTGGAAATTTTCTGTGTCAGACACGAACGAGTGCACTGTGCGGGGGCTCCTCACAGCACTGCTCGGTTCTGTCCTGTCCTGATGTGTGCTCCGAGCACTGTGGCGTGCTCTTGTCACCGCCAGCTCCTATGTCCCCACGTGTCACAAAGGGAGGGCCCTTGGACACCCTGTCCCGTTCCATGCCATGGTGACCATGCTGCAGCGTGTCACAAAGGGCCCTTGCACACACTGCCACCTGCCCTGGGGCCGCCCCCAGCCCACCCAAAGTGGCCCAGTTGGGAAGGAATCCCTGGCCCCAGGTGTCTGAGACAGCCCAACAGGATCTTTAGGAGCAGCTCAAACCATCAGCAAACCCTGCCCTGCTCTGCGGGATCAGGCCACTTAAGAATCCTCAATTCAGGAAGGCTTTACTTCTCATTGGGCCACTGGAGTAGTTCCAAAATCTGCAAACTTCTCAAATTAATAGCCATTGCTGGGGAATGTGAATGATTTGGAAGTTTGTTCCCATCTAAAAGCAGCAACTCATTTGCCGTAACACATTCCATTGAAAGTCACTTTGCAAAACATAACACTGCACGGAGGCAAAAACAAGACCATTCTTTGGTGTGCAAATGGTTTTCAAAGAAGGGATGATAATATCATCATTCTCTTAAGGAATAAAAGCTCTCAAGGAATGAAAGTCAGATACCTAAGTGGCCAATAAAGTACAGTTCTCCCATCTTGTTCCCTGCAGGAGAATCAGGACCATGAAGGGAAATAGTCACAGATATTCCTTCCGCCCTCCATAAGCAAAGCTGTGCTAAACCACAAATGCTGCCTTCAAGCTGACTCAGTTTCCAGCCTAGACCTCTCACCTTCCAGACAACTCCTTCCCCAACACGCTCCCCAACACCAACCCCCCGCAAACACCCGCAGAGAAGCCCTCAACAGCCCGCCAGGACCCCCAGCTGTCCCCGTCCCTCCTCAAAGCTTTCCCACCATCCAGCAGACCCCCTGGTTCCCTGCATGTGCCGTGGGATGGCACTCCGGAGGATCTGCTCCGAGGCCTTCCCTGGCAGCAAGCTCAGGCTGCCAGGCCTATGGATCTTGGCTCATCCTTCCCACCGAGCCTTCCTGTGCACGGCTTTTCCATTGGCACATCTGCGCTCAGCTCGGACTTCTCCACTCAGCCAGGGCTGCTGGTAAAGGATTGAGAGCAGCCTGGCAAGCTCTTTTTCCAGCTCCCTCTGTGCTCTTGGGGCAGGTAGAACATTCCACAGGAAAGCAACTGGTGCCACAGGGAGTGGGCGGCATCAGGCAGCTCTGGGGAGGCCCCTCAGGACTGCTGTACCCTGAGGGAACACTGTTGGCCATCCCCTGTGTGTATCTGCACAAGCTTAAAATCAGCTGCCTCAGCTGCCAGGACCTCTCTTGGCCAGCATCCTGACGTGGATGCAGGACTGCTGCGAGGCACTGCTGGGACCCAGCGGGACAGGACCGGCTGTCTCGTGTCCACGTAGCACCCCTCACGCAGCCAGGGCCATCCCGAAAGCAGACAGACGCTCCCGTGTCAGCAGAGAGGAGCAAGGAGCACTGGGCTCCTCTCAGGGTACCTCAGCTGGGCTCGCTCCACAACACGGCCCCATTGTAAGGCCTGCTGATGCCCAGCTGCCAGAAATGCCCACCTTGTGCTCTCCAAGATGCACAGGGAGAGCCAATGAGCAGGACACTTTGGGAGGCAAACCTTCCAAGCCTTTCTGAGGCCAGGCACGCACCAAGATCAGCCAAGACTCTCCACGCTGCCTGGCCCACCCAGCCCAGCTCTGTGCTGGCCCTGGGCCACAGCAGCTTCCTCCAAGCAGGAGGCAAATGCATATTGCCAAGAGTTGAAACCCAGCTGTCTTGGTTTGGAAAGACAGGGGTCTGCTAAAGAAGGCAGGAACCTCCCCTGAAATGGAAAAATGTAGACGTCTTCCCTCTGAATTGCTCTAAGTTTGAAATTAAGGGTTCCTCCCAGGCAAAAATATGGGAGCAGGAATACCAGTTCTTTATTAGGGAAGAAAATAACAGATAAAATAAACAATGCAGTGAACTAAAACAACACAGACAGAGTCAGAATACAACCTGACACCCTGGTGGACAGGGTGTTGGTAGCAGTCCAATTGGAATTGTGGCTGCAGTCCTCCCGGAGTGTCAGGTGTGGTTCTGTTGGAGAAGTGATCTTGTGGAAAAGGGTGCAGTCTTCCTCTGAAGAGGCAGTGGAAGAGGCAGCTGTTCCTCTGGGAAAATCCAGCGCAGAAATAGCTGTGCTCCTGGGCCAGAAGTTCAAGACCATACATGCAGGTAGGGATGCTTGGCTCCTCCCTCTGGGCGGAGCATCTCACAATGGCATGTTACAGTTCTTTTCAGTCTTGCAGTGGCCCACTATCAGCAGATGTCTTTCCAGAGGGAGGATTGATTGTGGAAGAGATAAGGAACAACTGCCCACTTCACACAAGACAACTGCCATACAGATGGCAAATAGAATACATCTTGCTTTTTTCCATCTGGGACAACAGCAGACAGGGAAGATGTGAAAAAGGGTGTGTGTAAAAGCCTTTTCATTCACAGCTCCCACAGAGAGCTTTGGGGCTCACAGCGGGACAGAGACGGTTCTGCTCGCACCTCTGTCCAAAGGGGGGTAACACATCCTGCTGCAGGTGCTTGGCTTGGTCTCGGCAGGTCCAGGTGGATGCCAAACCTGCTCTTCACAGCCTTCTTCCTGCCCCTCTGCCAAGTGCAATGGGCCTTCAAGGACTGAAAGGAGCACAGAGAGCCAAAGGGGGATACTCGCACCTACCTCACTGGGAGCTCCCTGGGAAGCACTTTCCTTGAGAAGCAAGCCCCTTTCCTCCAAAGGCGTTTCCCCAAACGTGCAGCTTTTCTGGGGAACACCAACACACCCTCAAGAAACGCTGGCAAGGCTGAAAGACTTCAGGTCCTTTCAGGACAGGCACTCCAGCTCTAGCTCGTATTCCCCCAAGTGTGTTTCCAGGTGGAGGCTCAGACGTGCAGCCTCAGGCCCTCTACAAACATGAGCTGCCCGCTGCCTCTTCAGCTGCCTCAACTCCTGCCTGCACTCACGGCACCAAAACCAGGCTGGTCCCGGCCAGAGCCCAGAGCCCTGTTCCCACAGGACGCTCTTGCCAGCACCTTCCAGCACGCAGTGCTTTTCATGCCTGCTCCCAACAGGCTTTGGAAGGCAGAGCCCAACCTGGCTGCCTCTGCCACCAGCACACCCCAAACACAGGCGGAGGAAGAAGCAGCAGGGGCTGTTTTGCGGCCATGGCCCAGAGAAACTGGAAGGGCGCCCTCCCTGTGGGCTCACTTGGTTGGCTTCCTGACTGGCTCTGAGCCTGGGGCTGCCATTCCTCACTTGTGGGGACCAGAACCACACCCAGGATCCCGGCACTGCCTGACAGCGCTCCAGGCACTGGCACGGTCGCGCGTCCGAGTCTCGGGCACCGCGCTGCTGCTTCATTTGCCCTCAGGCACACCCAAAGCTCCCTGTTAAGCCCGGATGGTCGCTGGTTCTGCCCTCTTCCTCATCCTGTGCAGGGATGGAGCACTGCTGTGCTTTCAGGAAGCTGTTCTTGAAAACCTCCAGCATTCCAAGCTCCTTTGCCCTCTGTGGATGCTTGCCATGGAATCCCTCACAGCTGGGTTCAGAGCATACTCAGGCTGGCTCTTCCAAAGTTCTAGGGGCTCCAAGGTGCTCAGCAAGATCTGTAACTCCACAGTGTTGTGGAATTTCAGCACAGGCACCTTTCCAGCCTGATCTGCCCTCGTTCCTCTGTGTGTGTGCACAAACCATGGCATGGAAGAGGACGGCAGCAGGGGCCCGTGTGCTCCAGGGCTCGGGATTTGCATCGCTTCATCTCCACAGAGATGGAGGCAAAGTGAAGAAGCCAAACTGTTTATTAATGGCCGATGAAACCAAGGGCTGAGGTGGGAGGGAAAAAATGGGATCGGCAGGATCTGAGGGCTGGAGGGAAGAAGCTATCTATAAGCAGGGAGAGGGCTGAAGCCCTGCAAGTTTCCCACAGGGTCAGCCGTGCCAATCATCCGCTGTGCCTGGAGCTCCAGCTGGTCTCTTCTGGTCTCAAGGTGGTCTCATCTTCCATGGCATTTGGAGGCCTGATGCAGACACTGGTTCTTCTGAGCCAGTTCGGCAGCTCTTTCATTGAATAGATGTTGAAATACCATGTTTGTCTGGGAAGGGCTGTCATCTCTCCTCAGGGCTTGAAGGGCTGGAAGAGAGAGGAGAAGAGCCCCAGTTAGAGCCAGGCTCTGTAGGAATCCTAGGAGACCTTCCTGCGAGGTCCATCACACCCAGCTCTTGCCATAGCCACAAGAAAAGGGGGTGTCAACTGGATCAGCCTGCCATGAGTCCGCCTCTCCGAGACCCTGAAATCTCGCTGTGCTCTGCCCACGCCACCTCTCATCCACACAAGGAGCAAAGTCCACCCCAGCCGGGACAGGGATTGCAGCACCCTGCCCAGGCATTGCACCTCTCCCGCCAGTCCCCGCTGTCAGCCCGCTGCCTTCACTCACCCTGACGGAGGGTGTGGAGTTCTTCCTGCTGCCCCATCAGAAGCACCCCGGCCGTGCCTGTGAACACAGAGGCTGTCACGGCGCTGCCAGCGGCACAGCTCCCTTCCAGCGGCGCTGCCAGCCCTGTGGCCACACGCCCTGGTGGCCCGGCAGGGCTCAGCCCGGGCCCTTGCCGCACGCTGCCGCCCCAGGGCACGGCTGCCGGAAGGCGGCAGCAGCGCCGAGGCCAGGCGGGGCTCCACGGCGCCGGGCCCGGATGGCGCTGCCGGGGCAGCAGCCGCGGCTGGGGCCGAGCTGCGGCGGGGCAGGGAGGGAGCCCGGGCTCGTGGCTCACCCATGAACCTGACGGCCGCCTCTCGCAGGGGCTCCTGTGGGCTCTGCAGGTAGGGCAGGGCCCGGCGCAGGTGCTCGGCCACTCGGCTCCTGTCCTCTTCCAGCTGGAGAGAGCGGCAGGAGGGAAGGGTTGGCGCGGGCTCGGCCCCTGGGCCAGGCGCTCCCTGCGCCCTGCCCCGGCCTCCCCTGCCCGCACAGCCCTGAGGCCCGGCCAGCAGCCGCTGGCGCCGGGCTCTGGAGGCGGCAGAGGGCCGGCTGCTGCCCGGGGAGCCGCGGGGCCGCCCCGCAGCCCCGCTGGGCCGGGGCTCCATCGGCACCCGGCTGGGGCCCACGGGAGCCTGGAGAAGAGCCCGCGTGGCCTCTGGGTGCAGCCCCGGGCAGGGGCACAGCTGCCAGCCCACACACCCAGCACCGCGCTCAGGGGCCTTCTCCAGGCTGAGCCTGGGGCTTCCAGGCCGTCCTTACCAGGCATTTGCTGAACTTCAACATCTTCTCCCTCTTAAGTAGTCGCTTGAGCTTCCTTCTCTTCAGGAACCTTGCTACACAAAGCAGCAGTTCACGAGAGGCCTGGAGAGCAGGAGAGACGTGGAGATGCCGCCACAGCCCAAAGAAAAGGACTTCTGTCCCTGCGGCAAGGCCAGGAGCAGAAGGCTGGAGCCTGGGAGAGGCCAGGCCAGGAGACATCAGAGACCCCTTCCAAGGATGCACCAGCATCACTCAAAATCTCACCTTTGCCACACGCTTATTCTCATCATGGCAATGGAAGAAGAGAGGCAGCAGGCTCTGCCTCACAATCCGCCTCAGGGGCTTTTTCCCCTTGTTCGCTACCATGTCCATCACCTTGAAGAAGAGGTTTAGGGAGAGCAGCTGCATATGGATGTCGTCCTGGGAGAAAGGAAAATACCTCATTAGCAACTTCCCCAAGCCCACCTGGCCGAAGGCCAGAAAACCCACAAAATTTCTGGGCAGCAGCCAGTGTGCGTGGCTGGGGGCACAGAGCCTTACACAGTCAAAGAGTGGCAGGAGTGCCTCAGCCAGCTTCGGGGCGGTGGTGCTGGATATCACGATGTGTTCGTTCTCAAGTATACTTGTGAGCACAGAGAGGGTCATGCTGACATCATATCCATGTGCATCCCCCAGCCGCTCCACAAGGTTTTGAGACAGACTGCACATCCTTCTGGCCTGTGTGGAACACAAGGCTGTGCTGGAAAGCCATGGACGGCTGCACAGCCAACACCGCCCTGGCTCTGCAGCCCCATCCTGCTGCTGCAGGGCCCGCAGGCCAAAGGCCTGTCCCAAAGCACCGGGGCAGGTGAGGCAGGAGAGCTGGCAGCAGCTGCCTCAGCTCCTGAAGCCCTGCCAGCCCAAGGGGCTGCTTTGCCCAGCGCAGCTTCAGCCGCTGCCCCCTTCTCACCATCGAGGGATCCTTGCTGAGCACCACGAGGCCTCTGAGCGCCAGGTGACGCCGCTGCCAGCACTCGCTCTGCAGGTGCCTTGACATGATCTCCAGTATGCTGTCTGCACATTTAGTCATGTCCAGGCAATGCAGGACCTGAAAGGCACAGGGCAGTGACAGGGGACCCGGCCGGCAGGAGCCCAGAACCGCACAGGGCTGGGCCCAGGCAGCAGCACAGGGCGTGGGCACCGTCCTGGCAGCTGTGGCTACGAGAGGGCAGAGAGCTGGGAGGCAGCTCAGCGAGGCAGCGCTGGCCAACAAGCTCACCTCCACAAGGAATGCCAAGAAGGGAAGATCCCAGCACGGATCCTCCCTGCAGAGCTGCTTGAGTAGATGTGATGCAATGAGGGAACACAAGGGGATAAAGATACACCGCATCTCCCTGGAAGGGGGAAAAGGACACAAAGCCCTGAGGTGGGGAGACCAAACCTCTCCCAGGACTGACTCACAGAGGTCTGGTCTTTCCCCAGCATCCCTGGAGGGGATGTGGGCACTTTGAGAAGCAGCCCCTTCTGGGCACCCTCCTCTCTCAGCCTTTTCCATTCTTCTTGGCCGTCCTTTGGTGACGAGCCCCTCTGGCCCAGGACCACAGGGACTGTGTGGGGCACAGGGCACAAATGCTGGGGGCAGTGGGGAGAAGGGGGTCTCACCTGGCCAGCAGACCCACGGCATCGTGCTGGGTGTCAGCACACAGCAGCATGTCCCAGCCACGCTTGCGCTCCATAGCCTCCACCACATTGTCACACCGCAGTCGGCCGAGCAGAGCCTTCATGGCCTGCACTGCAAACCTGTGTGCAGAGAAAAGCCCAGGTCACACTGGGAGCACTGGCGCTAGCCACAAGGGCACGGGAAGGACAGGAGGACTGGGACCTGTTGGGCTTGCTGGGAAGGCGGTGTTCCTCCCGGCATGCTCTCCAGAAGTTATCAACTTCCTCTGGTGGCATCTGCTGTGTGGTGAAGACAACATGGAAGAGCAGTGCCACAAACAGTCGCCCAGAATAAGGGATCACCGCCCTGTTGCACTCAGGCACAATCACCCAGATCACCAGAGTTGCCTGCAAGAGAAGCAGCCCAAGGCAGGGCTCAGTGCCGAGGTGTCCATGGAGCAGGGCCCATGGGCAGACGCAGGGGAGCAGAAGGCCTGGTGCCCCCTGAGCCTGCCCCGAGCCCAGGTTTCAGCCCAGCGCCTGAGGCGTGGAGAGGATGGAGAGCTGCTGGAGAGGCGACCTGGGGGTGAGCAAAGGCCAGTTCCAGAAACTCACAGCCAGGGCAAAAATGTCCTCGTTGTCCCCATCAGAGGTGCACTTTCTGGTCAGAGGCCAGTCCTCCATCACACGGAGCAGTGTTGGCAGCACTTTCTCCACTGCTGGTCCCGATGAGCCTATGGCTCTCCACAGCACTGCAGCAGCTCTGTGGGATCAGAGCTCTGTGTCAGGGCCATGTCAGTCACAGCACCATGCCCTGTGCAGCTGTGGGGGCCCAGGTGACAGAGCCCTGGAGCCCTGAAGGGCAGGGAAGGAGCAGTGGCAGCAGGCTCAGGAAACAGAGGGGCCCGAGGGTCCTGGGCCTCTCTGCCTGTCTGTCAGACCCCATGGGACAGGCTGTGCAGGGCCACGGGCCCTAAAGGCTGCTGAGCCCTGAGCTCTCCAGGCTCGTGGGCCCTGTACCTGTCACACGTTGGGGCACAGCGCAGGAGGGTCAGCACCACGTCAGCAGGGTGTTCTTCAGCCAGCCTCACAAGGTCAATTTGCAGCCTGGCATCCACAGAGACGTGGGACACCAGCCTCTGGTGGATGTTCTTCACCTTGGCTGGCACCTGGAGGGGGCATGGGGAAGACTTGGAGCACTGTCCAAGGGAGCAACTTCTCCAGCTTCCCGCAAGAAGTGCTTCCCTTCCCACCACACTGTGCTGGCCTCAAAGGCTGAGTGGGCCCGGTTACCATGGCTTGAGGGGACACACAGTCCTGGGAGGCCTCCAGGCCTGGCCCCAGGCTGCTTACCTGCTGCTGAGAAGGAACATCACTCTCCTCGAAGAAATCCATAGTGGGAGCATGAATCATAGCGGGAGCAGGCGTGGTGTCAGTATTTGTGATGCCCTGAGTCTCTTCATTGTCCCTGTTTGTGATGGCCACATCCTCAGTCATTAACATGAGAAGAGCCTTTGCCCAGGTTTCAGTCGCTGAGGCGTCAGAGTCTTCTGAGCGCTCAGCCGAATCCGGGCTGACATCAGGCTCAGCCTGGAGCTCGGTCAGCCCCGAGTCAGGCTTGGCTGGGCCCTCAGCTGCTGTGCTGCCGGTCTTTCTCCGCCGAATGCGCAGGAACTTCCGGAACATCTGCAGGAGAACAAAGGACAGGGAAGCTCGGAGTGTTCCATGGAGTGCTGCAAGCGTGGTGCTCGGCTGAGCAGTGACAGCAGGCCCAGCCCAGGTGGGGATGGCTGCTGGTACCTTCAGGCTTCTGCGGAAGCGGCCACGGCTGGGTTCCTGCTCTTGTGTCCGGTCCAGGGCTGCACCTGGCAAAGAGCGAGCGCAGCCAGAGCTGAGGGGCTGCGGGAGAGGCCGGAGAACACAGCCCAGCCCCGCGCTCCCCAAGCAGGGACAGTCCCGGGATGCCCCAGGGGATGGAGCACGGCCACTGCAGGGTGTCTGCCCGGCCCCACTTCCGTCCTGTCCATGGGCATGTCCCCAGGGGATGGGATGGGATGGGATGGGATGGGATGGGATGGGATGGGATGGGATGAGGTCAAGCTGGCTGCAGGCATCAGCCCTATAGCCCCACTCTGCCACTCACCATCCTGCAGTGTTTGGATCTGCTCTGGCTCTTCAGGCTGTTGTGCTGGGGCAGCTCCAGGGCCTTCCTTTTCTTCCCCCCTGAACACTTTGCACAGCCTGAGAAATCTGCCCGCCATTCCACCCTCTAGCCTTGAAGGCACCTTCTAGAGAGATGCCTCAGGATATATCCAAGTCAACAATTGCAGTTGTGCCTTGAAGGCACCTGAGACAGAGGAGCCTCAGCAAGGCTGCAGGACAGCAAGTCCTGCACTCTGGTCTGGAGGGCTCCTGCCACAATGACAGGAGACTCCTCGTAAGTGATTCCGGTCACCAAGTCCCACAGTCTGGCCGCGAGGTCAGCTGCAGGAATAACGCCTTGGAAATTTTCTGTGTCAGACACGAACGAGTGCACTGTGCGGGGGCTCCTCACAGCACTGCTCGGTTCTGTCCTATCCTGATGTGTGCTCCGAGCACTGTGGCGTGCTCTTGTCACCGCCAGCTCCTATGTCCCCACGTGTCACAAAGGGAGGGCCCTTGGACACCCTGTCCTGTTCCATGCCATGGTGACCATGCTGCAGCGTGTCACAAAGGGCCCTTGCACACACTGCCACCTGCCCTGGGGCCGCCCCCAGCCCACCCAAAGTGGCCCAGTTGGGAAGGAATCCCTGGCCCCAGGTGTCTGAGACAGCCCAACAGGATCTTTAGGAGCAGCTCAAACCATCAGCAAACCCTGCCCTGCTCTGCGGGATCAGGCCACTTAAGAATCCTCAATTCAGGAAGGCTTTACTTCTCATTGGGCCACTGGAGTAGTTCCAAAATCTGCAAACTTCTCAAATTAATAGCCATTGCTGGGGAATGTGAATGATTTGGAAGTTTGTTCCCATCTAAAAGCAGCAACTCATTTGCCGTAACACATTCCATTGAAAGTCACTTTGCAAAACATAACACTACACGGAGGCAAAAACAAGACCATTCTTTGGTGTGCAAATGGTTTTCAAAGAAGGGATGATAATATCATCATTCTCTTAAGGAATAAAAGCTCTCAAGGAATGAAAGTCAGATACCTAAGTGGCCAATAAAGTACAGTTCTCCCATCTTGTTCCCTGCAGGAGAATCAGGACCATGAAGGGAAATAGTCACAGATATTCCTTCCGCCCTCCATAAGCAAAGCTGTGCTAAACCACAAATGCTGCCTTCAAGCTGACTCAGTTTCCAGCCTAGACCTCTCACCTTCCAGACAACTCCTTCCCCAACACGCTCCCCAACACCAACCCCCCGCAAACACCCGCAGAGAAGCCCTCAACAGCCCGCCAGGACCCCCAGCTGTCCCCGTCCCTCCTCAAAGCTTTCCCACCATCCAGCAGACCCCCTGGTTCCCTGCATGTGCCGTGGGATGGCACTCCGGAGGATCTGCTCCGAGGCCTTCCCTGGCAGCAAGCTCAGGCTGCCAGGCCTATGGATCTTGGCTCATCCTTCCCACCGAGCCTTCCTGTGCACGGCTTTTCCATTGGCACATCTGCGCTCAGCTCGGACTTCTCCACTCAGCCAGGGCTGCTGGTAAAGGATTGAGAGCAGCCTGGCAAGCTCTTTTTCCAGCTCCCTCTGTGCTCTTGGGGCAGGTAGAACATTCCACAGGAAAGCAACTGGTGCCACAGGGAGTGGGCGGCATCAGGCAGCTCTGGGGAGGCCCCTCAGGACTGCTGTACCCTGAGGGAACACTGTTGGCCATCCCCTGTGTGTATCTGCACAAGCTTAAAATCAGCTGCCTCAGCTGCCAGGGCCTCTCTTGGCCAGCATCCTGACGTGGATGCAGGACTGCTGCGAGGCACTGCTGGGACCCAGCGGGACAGGACCGGCTGTCTCGTGTCCACGTAGCACCCCTCACGCAGCCAGGGCCATCCCGAAAGCAGACAGACGCTCCCGTGTCAGCAGAGAGGAGCAAGGAGCACTGGGCTCCTCTCAGGGTACCTCAGCTGGGCTCGCTCCACAACACGCCCCCATTGTAAGGCCTGCTGATGCCCAGCTGCCAGAAATGCCCACCTTGTGCTCTCCAAGATGCACAGGGAGAGCCAATGAGCAGGACACTTTGGGAGGCAAACCTTCCAAGCCTTTCTGAGGCCAGGCACGCACCAAGATCAGCCAAGACTCTCCACGCTGCCTGGCCCACCCAGCCCAGCTCTGTGCTGGCCCTGGGCCACAGCAGCTCCCTCCAAGCAGGAGGCAAATGCATATTGCCAAGAGTTGAAACCCAGCTGTCTTGGTTTGGAAAGACAGGTGTCTGCTAAGGAAGGCAGGAACCTCCCCTGAAATGGAAAAATGTAGACCTCTTCCCTCTGAATTGCTCTAAGTTTGAAATTAAGGGGGACTCCCAGGCAAAAATATGGGAGCAGGAATACCAGTTCTTTATTAGGGAAGAAAATAACAGATAAAATAAACAATGCAGTGAACTAAAACAACACAGACAGAGTCAGAATACAACCTGACACCCTGGTGGACAGGGTGTTGGTAGCAGTCCAATTGGAATTGTGGCTGCAGTCCTCCCGGAGTGTCAGGTGTGGTTCTGTTGGAGAAGTGATCTTGTGGAAAAGGGTGCAGTCTTCCTCTGAAGAGGCAGTGGAAGAGGCAGCTGTTCCTCTGGGAAAATCCAGCGCAGAAATAGCTGTGCTCCTGGGCCAGAAGTTCAAGACTATACATGCAGGTAGGGATGCTTGGCTCCTCCCTCTGGGCGGAGCATCTCACAATGGCATGTTACAGTTCTTTTCAGTCTTGCAGTGGCCCACTATCAGCAGATGTCTTTCCGGAGGGAGGATTGATTGTGGAAGAGATAAGGAACAACTGCCCACTTCACACAAGACAACTGCCATACAGATGGCAAATAGAATACATCTTGCTTTTTTCGATCTGGGACAACAGCAGACAGGGAAGATGTGAAAAGGGTGTGTGTAAAGGTCTTTACATTCACAGCTCCCACAGAGAGCTTTGGGGCTCACAGCGGGACAGAGATGGTTCTGCTCACACCTCTGTCCAAAGGGGGGTAACACATCCTGCTGCAGGTGCTTGGCTTGGTCTCGGCAGGTCCAGGTGGATGCCAAACCTGCTCTTCACAGCCTTCTTCCTGCCCCTCTGCCAAGTGCAATGGGCCTTCAAGGACTGAAAGGAGCACAGAGAGCCAAAGGGGGATACTCGCACCTACCTCACTGGGAGCTCCCTGGGAAGCACTTTCCTTGAGAAGCAAGCCCCTTTCCTCCAAAGGCGTTTCCCCAAACGTGCAGCTTTTCTGGGGAACACCAACACACCCTCAAGAAACGCTGGCAAGGCTGAAAGACTTCAGGTCCTTTCAGGACAGGCACTCCAGCTCTAGCTCGTATTCCCCCAAGTGTGTTTCCAGGTGGAGGCTCAGACGTGCAGCCCCAGGCCTTCTACAAACACGGGCTGCTCGCTGCCTCTTTCTGCCAGATCCGTGCGTGTTTCACAAACGGGACGGGACCCTGACTGCTTGCAGACTTCTGATTTATTATCTGTCTGCATCATACAAGCAAAAAGCAAGAGGCACAGGAAAATGACAACACCCATGCAAACACAGATCACAGACAAGATGGCAGCCCATGCAAAGCCTTTTTATACCCATTCTTTGAACCAATAGCATAAAAGAAAAGGTGTAAAGTCATTATATTCTAAGCAATTAGAAAAGGACCCACGTGGGTTTAACATTAACAAAAGGACTTCTATGAACCTCAAACAATACACAATAATTCCTTCTTTAAGATGGAAACATTTTCTATCTTTGCAAAGCATATATCTAGGACTTTGCACATCTTGAGCTATCAATACGTTCTTGTTCTTTCTTGTTCCTTATGATAAATATCAATGTATTCACTTTGTTCTTAACTTTCTAGCTTTCTCAGGAGAAGGTGTAGAAATTTCCCAGCCATTCTCAGCTTTGGAAAGTGTCTTTTACATTTCTATATTCCTTCACTTTTGGACTTGGGGATACCAGTGGTCCCCAGGGCATCTCTGCGCGCCTTGGAAAACGCTGAGTAACTTTTCCAAGTACTTTATAATTTGTGAGTTTGGCATTTGTCTGTTTCACTTGGATGGCATGAGCCTGCTCTGCTTGGCACCGTGCCTTTGTTAAACAGCTGAGGCAAAGGTTAGTGCTAATTTGACAGGGTTTGGGATTGGGTCCAAGACAAAAATGGTTGTGCCTGGCTTGATGTTACTTGAAGAGCTGGGAGCTTCTGGGTTTTGGATGCCAAGCACCTCTAGAGCCTGTTTGAAGAGAAGGGTTTGCCATGCATGAGGTTTGTCAACTCCTCCCAGTGTAACCCAGTCTGAGAGAGAAGATCTGTCTCTGGGGTTGTTACCAATGACCTTTTATTTTCAGTGCCAAATCTATGCCAGAGGCAGGGGATGTGTTTTAGCCTCCATGGCTGCCTTGCCATGCTTTTCTTTGGGAATGTGATGGGCAAAAAAGTGAAGAGATTAGATGCTCCATTTCCCTTCTTTCTCCTGCTGGAATTTTTTCCTCCATTGCAGGGCTTAGGAACCTCCTTGCAGAGGCAAGAATCCATAGGGGGGTGCTCCTGGGGATGTATGGGGCACATCCTGATTCATTGATGCTGGAAGCTCTACTGATCCTGTCTGGCATCTTCCCTGGCTGAGTGAAAGCCTTGCAGTCTTCGGGGATCACACCAGCAGCAGGAAACCTGCAGTGCTCTGGCTGGTTCAGGACAGAGCTGGATTTTCCCCTACTCTCTTAAAAATTACACACAGCCTGTCCCAGCACTTTGAAAATGTAAGTGATCACCACACTGCTCCAGCAGATGCCTGGGACTTACCTGGTAATGCAGATGGCTTTTGCCATGGTCTTTTTCATAGAATTACAGAATCATTAAGCTTGGAAAAGACCTCTACAATCATCAAGTCCAACCATTCACCCAGCACTGTAAAGCCCATCACTAAGCCATGTCCCTGAGCACCACATCCACATGTTAATTCCCATTAATTGTCCAAGATGCACTGCAGGAGATTGAAAACACTGGGCACAAACAGCAAAAGTGAGTTGTCCTATTACCCAGTTACTTTTGTTGTTGTGGGTATATTATAGATTGGATACATGTTGGGCCTGTTTCCTTTAATCCCATTAATTCGTGGTCTCAGCTGCTTTGTGTGGGAGTCTGAACTGCTCCATTAGAAGGAGTGTGTTAAATGGGATGAATTAGCCAGCTTTTAATACAGCTCGTCACCTGCTTTGTCCTGCCTGGCAGCCAGCCAGCGGGGGTCTCCTCCTCCTGCCAGCCACTGTTTCCAATCTTAGCCATTGGCCCCTTGGAGACCTGGCTTCAGCAGGCTGAGGGATCCATAGCTCCGGGTGGGATTCCAGAGGGTGGCATCTCCCCATCTTGTTTTAAGCAAAGGGGATGTTTCAGGAGTGACCCCTCCCTCCCATGAGGTTTCCTGTGTTGTAAACGAGCTGGGATATGGTTAAAAATGTTGGGGTTTCCCTTCCAAGTTAAACAGTGACTGGGAATAGCCTCTGTACCCTTGGTGGTTGCATGGGCCTGGAGTCCTCTACCTGGAAGTGCTTGGGTTTCTCTTGGGATTGCTCCCAATCCCGATGGTTCTTGGCAGTTTGAGAGGGGATGAGTTCAGAGACCTGTTTGGAGGAGCAGAGCCACAGGAACAACATGGCCCCTGGCTGCGGATGGTGAGGACTGGGCTGGATATGGCCACCAGCTGCTCCACACCACCGGTACTTCGGTGGCAGACAACATCTCTTTGAGTTTCCTCCCCTCTCTCCCTGCTCCAGACCTTCTCCCCAGGTCAGGTGTGTCCCATGGGAGACAGATTCTGGAGGATTTTTGAGCTCAGCTCTGCAGAAATGGACTGCTCTGTGTTTGAGAGAAGGGGAAGTGAGCACCTTTGGTGGGAGATCAAAAGCCCCTTGCTAAGATCAGTGGGAGAGGTGAAGAAATTTTGCTGGAAAGCACAAAATGGGTATTTCCTGCTGGATTCTGAAAGCCACAGCAGCTCTCCCCAGCTTTCCCTGCAGATACTGCTGATGGATGCTGGGAGAGAGCTGGAGACCAGATGCTCTCAGGATGTGCATGCTCTCAAAAAGTTCTGTGCCCTTTTGGAGCTTTATTTTGGAAGAACTTGCTTCTTTTTGAAATCCCGCCAGCCTGCCTCATTTCAGTGCTTTAGAGAGGAGTCAACCCTTCAAAAGAAATAAAATTTTAAATGAGAATCGGTGTTTCATTTTGAAACTATTACACTCCATGAAGTGCAAATTGAAGCCTTGTGGTCCAGATGGGATTTTTTTCCTTGAGGATCACTCGGCAATCATGTGAGGAGGCTTTTTGCTTGGTGTCTCCAAGCAAAGATTCTGTTGAA
The DNA here is from genome assembly GCF_031753505.1 of Anomalospiza imberbis. Classification (NCBI taxonomy): domain Eukaryota; kingdom Metazoa; phylum Chordata; class Aves; order Passeriformes; family Viduidae; genus Anomalospiza; species Anomalospiza imberbis. The sequence continues at coordinate 210,007 of NW_027099541.1, read as the reverse complement.
TCTCATCTTTCCCAGCCTTTCCCAGAGGTCTCACCTCCCCTGAGCAGGCTGGTCTGACAGCACAGGATGGAAAAGAGCAGAAGCCATGGCTGATGGATAAGGTGGAGATGCTGCCTGAGCATCTCCAAGGAGTGCTGAAGGTTTGAGGGAGCAAGAAGTATCCCAGCTCTGCCAGCGATGGAGACGGAAGCTGACTCTGCTCCAGAGCACCCTCTCCACTGCTACTTGTGTCGCCTTGTGCAAGACCTGCAGCTAGTTACCCTAACCCTGCTGTATCCATGCCCTGGTTGATGAAAGCCTCCATGGGTGGGTGCTTCTTGGCACTTGGGCTCCGGGTGTAAATGCATCCCAGGGATGCTTTGATTCCAAATTAGTTTTGAATTCAAACATGCCAATCCATCAGGTTTGCTGCAAAGCAAAATGTCCCAGATCACCAGATGCACGTGAAACTTCTTTAGATTCCAAATTTGGTTTTGAACTTGGTGTTACCAGGGAAGAAACCCAACAAACCTTAAAATCATTTCAGTGGTGACGTGAGAGCTTCTGCCATGGAGAAAATTAAATGAATGTACGGTCAGACTTGGGATGGTTTGAGGTTCTTCCTCATATCCAGCTTTCAGAGGATCTTTTCCCTTTGGATCCAGCAGCATCTGACACCCAGGGCTGAGATGGGGCAGGCAGTGCTCTCTGCTGGGATGTGAATTACATGGGGTGTGTGAGCTCAGCTGGACCTCAGGGAGCTGCACGAGCTGCTGGTGGTGGTGGCAGAGGTGGGGTGGCTCCTACACAGGAGCTGCTTTGAGCTTTTCTGTGATTTTCCTTCTTTTTGTGTGAGCTGGCACAAAAACATGTCTTGAAAATCATCCTTTTGCTGACAGCTGAGCTTGGATTGAGTTTTTTCAATGATAATCAGCAGATAAAGGATCATGCTGGAGATTTGCCTGGGAGCCCCTGTCCTCATTCCTGTTCCCTGAACAACTGGTTCTGTGGGAGTCCTGTGATGCTTGAGGTCCCACGAGCAGGGCAGCAGGAGGTTTCAAGCTGGCTGCACCCAGGGGTGTTGCCTTGAAGGCGTCCAGTGCTGAAGCATGAGGCAGCTCCTGAATCAGCCTAGGGAGGTCATGGCAGCAAGTCCTGGGAGCCGAGAGCTCTCAGGTGTCACTGGGAGTACCATGGCTGCCAGCTCTTGATCTGCTTCCAGGCAGCCAAAGGTGGAAGGGAGAAAAGTATGGGTGCTTTGATGGCATCTGAGGTGCTTTGGGAAGGTTTGTTTCTGTCATTCTCTAACCCCGAAGGGCAGCAGAGCAGACAGAACACCCCAGTGGGGTGGCTTGAAGCCAAATCCAGCTCTGCCAGGCTCTAACCAGAAGCCTCCTGGCTGTGTTGGGTGGTGTTCTCCAGCCTGGGCAGCACAGAAGCACTCAGCCCCACTCTGTCCTTTGCATCTCTGCCTCACACCCTGGCAGGAGTGAGGTTTCCCAGAAATGAGGTCAAGCAGGGGAAAGAATCTCTTGGAGGAAGCCTCGGGCAAGCTGGGCATGGCTCTGTAAGTGGGCTCTGTGCCAGTTCCCACTGCTGGTCACACCTTCCTCCAGGCTGCGCTGGGTCCACGGCATCCAGTAGCTGCATGAGCAGCCCTGGGGTCGGAAGGAGGAGTGGGAGGCTCCTGCCTTACCTCTTCCACACTGATTTCTTGCCTTCTCACTTGCAGCTACAACTCCAAACATTGGCAACTGCGTGGATCAGCCCAGACCCCCAGGAGGGGAGAGATGGACGGAGCCGCAGGGTGAGAGGGAGCTGTTTCCTGAGGGGGAGCTGCTGCTCCAGGTATGGTGCTGTGGCTTGGTCATTTGGGGTCTCCTCAAGCTGCTCTGGAGCTTGTGGTCACATCTGTGGAGCGGGAGGAGACCCTGCCTTGTCCAGAGCTGCTTCACTGTGATTCCTGCAGGCAGGGAGTTCCTGGGGACAGAGACCAGTGGCACTGCCTGGCTGGGATGGGTCCAGACCCCCATTCCCACCATTCCCTCTCATCCCACAGCAATTTGCTGCCCCTTTGATTATGTTACATCTCATGGACACAAGCTCCATCCCAACCAAGAGGTTCAGGGATGTCACATGGTGGTGTAAGGATTGATCCCTGAGTGGTGTAAGGATTGATCCCTGAGTAGTTCCCAAGGTGCTGGGTTGGTTCATTATCTTTAGCAAAGGCCAAGAGGAGAATGTTGAGAGCTGTGGGACAAAACATCCCCCAGGAACTCCTTGCCTTACCTGGGCCATTGTGTGAGCTCCGTAGGGATGAGTCCACAGCCTGCCTAGGATGGGAAAAGCCCAGCTTCAGTTTGTAGGTTTTGGGGGAGAAGAGAAGAGCAGTTGGATGTTGGACAACAGTGGTGGACAAAACCAGTGGGAAATGAGAGCTATGCTTTGTAGAAAGGCCACGTATGTCTCATGAAACAGCTGACAGTGAAGCTCAGAGCACGAGGGCCTGGTGAATCAGCCTCCCACAATGCTGCTGCTTTGGGCTGCCATCTATAAATGTGAGCTGGAAGGTCACATGGAAAGGCTGACTGCTGAACAAGCATCTGGGCACATCAACTGAGGAACACTGTGGCAAGCACATTTCTCTCTCTCTCAGGATTTTTATAAAGGTGCACAGAAAGAAATGAAAGAGAAAACAATTTCTGTTTCTGCTCCTTGTTTTTCTCTTGTGGAATGTGTTTGGAGAATTGTTTACCTAGAGCAAATGCTTGGTTGGATCATGGTGGATTGTTTGGGCCTGATGGCCAATCAGATCCGCCTGTGTCTGGACTCTGGCGAACAGGGTCACGAGTTGTGAGTTAGTTACATAGGATAGTTAGAGAAAGTAGCATGTAGTTTTTAGTATCCTCTTTTATATGGTATCTTAATGTATCATAGCATAATTATAATAAAGAAATCATTCAGCCTTCTGAAATAAGTCAGACATCATCATTCTCCCCATTGGGTTCGCCGACATGTAAAACAGATGTTAATGTATAGTAAATGTGCAAAAGCACATTTACATCATGAAAACAAGACAGGTAAGGTCAAACAATTGCAGTAGGCACCTAAAACATCCAACTTTAGAAGTTGTAAAAACCCCCATCAAAACTGTACCTTGTAATGTCAGAGATGAAGTGCCTGGTTAGATTAAGTGATACAACTAGGCATAATAATTGTCGGTCCCTAGGACTTTGTTATTAGTGTTTAAATGCACATTTTACCATCTGTACCTGAACTGTTCTGCAGGTTAAGGACATAGGGCTTCATAACCACGACATAGCAATCTAATTCTGCATCCAGTTTTTCCTTTATTTCATCCTCACTGCTCATTTTGAAAGCACACAAAGTAGCCTGCAAAATTAATGCCATTGATGTAGAAAAGGTCAAATACTGTTTTACATCAGTCTCTCTTCATCTTAGGCCACGCGAAGATGTGCTTGGAACATACAGGAAGTGAAACTAGATGTGTTATGTTGAAATAAACACAAACCTAAGACAGATTCTTTGTAAATAACAGGTTCTCAGTGTAATCTACAAGAATGTGCTTGTTTAGATTTGAAACAGAGTAGCCAACCATACAATAAATATATTCATTGCACCCAATTTGTATAAAACACCTCAAGGCGTTTGCGTGATACCGCGTTCCTAACTTGATATTCCTTAGAATTAGAAGGCTCTTTTACTAAGAAGAGAGGGGAGAAAGGAGGGAAAACAGCAAGTAGAGCGATAGTTGCAAGTAACAGAACCAAAAAGCAGTCAGGACTGTTTTTCAGGAAGCAGCACCGCACAGAGCAGCGCTTGTAGCTTCCGCGCCCTTCACTGCCCGGTTGAGCGGGACCTTTCCTGGCACATTCCAGCAATGAACATGCTCCAGAGCCGGCCGAGACGCATCCACTGGGCCCGCCCCAGGGCCCTTCCTGGCGGTCAGCCCCGGCCCCCGGCCGTGCCACCGGCCGTGCCCTGGACCGGGGCACACACCAGTGTCCCTGGCAGCCCTCCCTGTCCCGTCACCTCGGGGGCTGCGGGTTGCAGCCAGGGTGGGGGGAAGCAGCGGCCAAACGCTCAAACCGGCCGAACGCTCAAACCGGCTGAACGTTCAAACCGGCCGAACGTTCAAACTGGCCGAATGTTCAAACTGGCCGAACGTTCAAACCGGCAGAATGTTCAAACTGGCCGAACGTTCAAACCAGCCGAACACTCAAACCGGCTAAACCTTCAAACCAGCCGAATGTTCAAACCGGCTGAATGTTCAAACTGGCTGAACGTTCAAACCGGCTGAACGTTCAAACCGGCCGAATGTTCAAACCAGCTAAACGTACCAACCGGCCGAAAGCTCAAACCAGCCGAATGTTCAAACCGGCCCCACTCCCACCGGCCCCGGCCCCGCGCATTTCCATTTCTGCGGTGACTGGGGCTGGCCCAGCGCAGCCTGGGCGGCCTCGGGCAGGGGATGGAGACTGTGAGCACAGCCCGCAGGGGCTGGGGAGTTTTCGGCCCCAGGAATGGGGAAAGCTCTTGGGATTGAGGAGTGCAAGGAAGGTGCTGCTGGGTCACCGTGGAAGTGCAGTCACAGCTCTGAGAGGCACTGGGCTCTTCCCTCTGGTGACCAGCAACAGGAGCCAGGGCACAGCTGGACCTGTGCCAGAGGAGGGTTAGGTTGGATTTTAAAAGGTTCTTCCCCCAGAGGGTGCTGGGCACTGCCCAGGTTCCCCAGGGAATGGGCACAGCCCCAAGGCTGCCGGAGCTCCAGGAGCGTTGGGACAGTGCTGCCAGGGATGGCCAGGGTGGGATTGTTTGGGGTCTGTGCAGGGACAGGGGCTGGACTCAATGGTCTTTCCAGCTCAGGATATTCTGTGATTCCTGCCCGGAGTGATGAATGTCACCACAGCCCAGCAGTGTGGTCATGGCTACTCCCAATGCTCTCCCCAAGATTCCCTTTGTAGATAGTTATGGCTCTGCTCAGACACGCATGGAAAACGCCTCAAGAGTCCCCAGCAGAGCCTCGGGGAGCTCCAAAGAAGAAACAGGAGATGCCAAGTGCAAAGTCCTGCATCTGGGCTTGGCCGATCCCAGCATAAACACGGGCTGGCTGGAGAATGGATGGAGAGCCCTCCTGGGGAAGGACTTGGCTATTGATGGTTGAGGAGCTCGGCGTGCCCCGGCCCAGTGGCCTGGGCTCTGATCCCCAGCATGGGCAGCAGGGCAGGGGGTTCTGCCCTCTGCCCCTCAGGTAAGACCCCACCTGCAGAGCTGCCCCAGCCCTGGGGCCCAGCACAGGAAGGAGCTGGGGCTGCTGGAGAGAGCCCAGAGGAGGCTCCAGGATGATCCCAGGGCTGGAGCCCCTCTGGAGCCAGGCTGGCAGAGCTGGGGGTGCTCACCTGGAGAGGAGAAGGCTCCAGGGAAACCTCAGAGCCTCTTCCAGGGGCTAAAGGGACTCCAGAAGAGCTGGAGAGGGACTGGGGACAGGGGCTTGGAGGGACAGGACACAGGGAATGGCTTCCACTGCCAGAGGGCAGGGATGGATGGGATATTGGGCAAGAATTCCTGGCTGTGAGGGTGGGCAGGCCCTGGCACAGGGTGCCCAGAGCAGCTGTGGCCGCCCCTGGATCCCTGGAAGTGCCCAAGGCCAGGCTGGATGGGGCTTGGAGCAGCCTGGGACAGTGGAAGTGTCCCTGCCCATAGCAGGGGGTAGAATAGGATGGGCTTTAAGGTCTCTTCCAACTCAATTCCATGATTCTGTGCTATAAATTTAATGGGATTGGTCCAGGTCCTTGATATGCAGGGGATGGACCTGGTGCGTTGTGAGTACAGGAGAGCTGGGACTAGAAAAGTAAGGGTACAGCAGCAGTGGGGGACAAGCCCAGGTTCTTTGTGATGTGGTATTTTATTCCTGCTAGCTGGATATTGGTTGTATCTATTTTTGTATCTTCATATGATCAACATTTAGGGGAAAAAATGTTTTTATTCAGAGCTTAGGGAGAAATATTTGCCACACTAAAGTTAAAGGCCAACAAATCAGAAGTAGCTTTTGAGCCTGAGCAGTGGGGGGTGGGTGCCAGAAATATGAGTGGATAAAACGAGAATGAAATTTTAGGAGAACATTCAATAATTGCAGAGCCAATTTTATTCACAGTTTCTGAGTAAAATCTCTTCAAGTATATTCTTGTAGGTAATAGAGTGATTTTGAGCTTTAAAACATCAAATCTGCTCCATATTGCTGATGGTTTCTGGGTTGTTCATGTCCTATCCCAAGGACAGAGAACACGAGGGGTGGTTGTGGAATAGAATTTCAGAGCCTGACACTTCTGCACAAAAACCATGGGTTGTACTTGTTTTATGGCTATTTTGAGAAAACCATCAATAAATCCAAAAGAATTAGAGAAATCTTTCAGCTGTTTAATCTCTTCCTGAGTGAATGAAGTGCTTGTGTCTATGTATGATCCCAAATAAACCCTCTGACCTCTTCGATTCATACATTTCTCTTTCCCCAAAATCTGTCATGGGCTTTGCTCTGTGTGTAGCATCTAAAGCGCTTTTATCTTGAGCAAACAAACTCTTCAACACTTCTGAGTTTGATTCAGATGCACATACAGATCAAACAAGAAACTCTTACATGTAGGGTAGGAAATTGGCTGTTTTCTTTGACTTCTCAGCTAATCTTCAGCAGGAATGATTCTGTGTTCGGGCTCATTGGGTGATAGCTCTGACAGCTACACTGGGGCCTACTCAGAGTGCCTTAAACCCACATTTGCACAGAAGCAGTGCAAAAATCAGTGATGGAGTATTTCAACCACGGTAGAATATCAAGAGTACATTACAAGGATGATTTATTATCTTGAAATTCCAAATTTAAAATAGTTGTCATTTGATATATATTGAAACATGGGGTAATTTTCATCTGTGTTAAATCCATGGTAGATCCTTGCAGCAGACTAAGCTGTGTTTCTGCACGTTGCCTTCAGATTTGAATATATCTTTGTCATACTCATCACAAAGTACTTTGAAAAACTGAATTTGCTGGAACATGATCAAAAAGAACATGAGGCCAAGCAAAATCAATGATTGCAGCCACTACTCCAGGAGAAATTTCCTGAGGGAATAGATCCAGTTTCTGGGTCTGCTTCCCAAGGCAGACCCACTACCAGGGTGGCCAGAGAGGTTGGAGCCTACCTGAAGTGATTTGATAATTGCATAACTTCTGTCCAAAAAAAAAAAAAAAACAGAAAGAAAAACAAAAGGTTGAGGAAATGACTGAGGTCTTGTCTTCATCCAAAGCTGCAGCCTGGACATCAGGAGCACTGATGTGTCCTGACCCTCCTGAGGAAATCGCTGTAGACACTCTAATACAGAACACAAAGATATCCCAACCAGAATACAGAAAAAAATTCCTAATTTGAATTGTAAAACTACGGTCATTTAAGCAAAACATATTCAGTCCTTTTTTTTTCACTATGTTTTACCATGTTCTCTTATCTCTTTAACTGCCTCGGCAGGTTGCCACAAGTAACATGAACAGAGCTTAAGGCATTTTTTCAAACATCTCAAAAATACAGGGAAAAAAAAAAAAGCAGGCAGGTCTTACTGCCTCATACCAGCTTCTGGAACACTTCAAGTTGCAAGACATTATTTTTCAGCCCTTCTGAGCAAATCCTTTGTGTCTGGAAAGCTGTGATTCACAAATACCTCACTACTTCAAAGAGTTAACAGGTCACAGATTTTTATTATTTTTCTCCCTCTTCTTGCTTCAGGAGAGTAGATAACAAATTCAGCATGTGAACATTGGCTCCTAAGGGTGATCCTTTCAAGTATTCCAGTGCTGCACATCCAGTGAGGAAGCAGGGCCAGCTGATTTGTTCAGTCATTATCCTGCTGCATGGGTAAGTAGAACTGGGAAAATTTCCTTAGAAAAACCTCAGTTTTCCTGGGGCAGCTGTTTTTTGTGCAAAACATAAGTCCTTTCCGGGGCAAGCTGCATTTGGGTGACAGTGAATGCTAAGTTTCCTTACGCCAACTTCACAGGGTTTGCTGTGACACACAAGTTAATATTAAACAGTGTTTGGTATCTCAGCAACTGCCCTGTACATCCTGATCCCAGAGATGGACCCACACCACATTTAGACTGGATTTCCAAATTAATTGGCTCCTGCCAGCTGAGCTATGTATGTGTTAGAAGGAATTCTGGCTATCCTGGCCTGCAAACGTCATTTGAGGATCCCACCTAAACTTGTTCAACCAAACTATGGCACACGCTGCACCAACAAAATACCCACTTCAGTTGCCAGCATGAATCTGTCTGTCTCTGCATTAGAGAATTAAATTGTTGCTGAGTACAAAGTACTAAATACTTAATAACAGCTGCCTCACTCTCTCCTTAAAAATAGGAAGCATAAGGACAAATTATATCAGTTATACTATTAAAATATTAATAAAATATTATTATGCAGCCTTACAAAAAAAAAAAAGAAAAAATATGATTAGAATATGTTTAGAGTCCTTTAATGGCAGCTCTGCCATCTTACATGTAGCTTGATCTTAATGTTAAATGGTCCTTTTAAAAGTTCTGCAGTGGATTATTACTTACTGTGGAGCTCATTCATGTTTTTTATCAAAGAAAAGGCTTTTAAACCACAGAGGGAACCTTGTATGACTCATGACAATTTATTGTAAGTGTACCACAAATATTTCTCTATCACTTTCTAGTATGTTGAAATTATAATTACTTTTTCTGAATGAAAATACAGACATAAGCACAAAACTTGCCAAACTGGATCATAGCAGTAAGCTGCCTGTATCATAAATCAAATTAAAAGTACAGTTTACTTCAGAGCTACTTAATGAGCAGAGATCAGAACTGTTGCTCAATGGTGTACATTTCTCTTTAAAAATACCAATAAAAAAAACCCAAACCAAAACTGAAGCAATTATATTGTGTAATATTGAAACAGAGGTAAACATTAACAGTGGTTTAAAACAGTTTCAGGTGAAGTTAAATCTCTAAAATGTAAATAGGCTTACTAACTGAAGCACATTTTTTTAGAAATATTAAAAAAACCCCTCTATCTGATGCTGTTGATGTTTAAATCATGGCTGGATTCTTGGCTTCTAAACTCATTTGGAAATCTCAGTCTTTCTACTTTTGTAAATTCTGGAAAATCCCAGGCTCATGCCCTCTGTCTATCTATAATTAAAGGTCCACTCCCTGTCACAGGGGAGTGGTAATGGAATCAGAACTCAGTAATTACTAATGATTAAGGGCTCTTGCTATAAGTCAGTCTAAAGATACAGGATCTGATTGATGATTAGGTAATATTAAATAAGGAGACACTAGTGGCTGAAAATCACTGTAGTGTAAAGTAACTGCTATTGAGGAGGTCATTTACAGTTGCATAAATGTTGGAAATGTGGAAAGAGAAGCACCAGTGCAGGGATTTGGAAGAAGGCAGAGACAAGAGTGGAAGTTAATGGCTGAAATGATGTGTTGTAGCTTGTGGAAGAGACTGGAGAGGATGGTGGGGAGGGAAGAAAGCATTCACAGATTCTGGAGTTCACCTGGACATTTACACTTACAGGACCTGAGTTACATTTACAAGATCCAAGTTACACTCACAGGACCTAAGTTTTCCTCCTGTATATGGAATTTGCTGTCTCAGTAAAGCAGAAATTTGATACTGGGTTATTTCTCTGCTTCAAGCTTCATCTTCACATGCTTTCAGTCTGAGGGGTCTTTCTTTACCAGAGATGAAAAAAAGACACATTCTGTTGGAGACAAGTGAAGAACTTGTGTTAAATTCTTGAAACATGTGACAGCTGAAAACAATAGCGAGGTGAGCAGTCAATCTTTGCATCATAATGCAGCTGTTGGAAGAAATACACTTTTATTTTCTATCTTAATAAAGCTGAGCTACGTGCATCAGAAGCCAAATAAATGTGAGGAGAGATGTTTTGATTGTGGATAGGCTGTGCTTTTCCTTCACTTAGAAATGAAAATAAAACTTGCAAGGAAAATTCTATGCAAGGAATATTGACAAAACAAGTGTGAAACATTTCCCTCTTGCTAGCAAAGTTGGTCATGTCTGTTTATTTATTCTAAAAGCCTGCGTGCCTGTGAAGCTGTTCCCCCAGCATCAATTCCTCCCCACAGCTCTCAGCTGCCTTTCAACACTCTTGGTCCAAAGTGTTTTCCTGATCAGCACAAGGTGGGAATAATTCACCAGAATAAGAGGGAATATGTCAGGTTCTCAGACCTGCAGCAGTGTTCAGGCTTTTTGTCCCTAAAGAAGGTGCTGATCCAAGGATTTATGAAATCCCAGAATACTTCACCTATGGCCTTTTCTTTGGGCTAGTAACATCTTTAAGTAGCATCTTCCAGAACAGGGCAGGAATTAAAGCAGGGCTCTGACACAACCAAAGGAAAATTCTTGCTGGGCATTTTCTCCTCAGGCCATTTTCTTCCAGAATACCCAATAACCCAAAACCCAATAATTCAAACAGCCAGTCAAAGTAGGGCTTGAAGATGAATTATGACATTGTCCCCCACACTCAAGCAGTTGTAATTCTCCCACCAGGAGCTGGTTTGTGAGCAGCCTGGCTCATACCTTTAAGACAGGCAGGGAGGGTGAAGTTGCCATCCACACATGCCACATCTACAGTGTAGGCACAGGATTTTTCCTTGTTTTTGCAGAAGAAGGATACAGTTTCCCCGTGCGGAATGCCATCTTTCAGGTCATTTTGAACTCTCTTCTTCTCACCACTGTACAATATTACAGCTTTCTAAACTGGTATTTTACATGGTGCTGGAAAAAAATCCAGTTATAAGGAGCAGGTTTGAAAAGGGGGTAGATCAGATCCCAGCAGGATTCTGTGTATGTGACATTTGGGAATGAAAAATGTGTCCTACATATGGACAGAACTTTTGCTGGTATTAAAATGCTGAAGAAATTCAGACCCTGAAGCATAGGGTCAAAAGTTTGCCGTGAAAATCCAGCTTCAGTGTAATTTCTAACGACGTGAAATAGGAAGAGGAGAGGAAATACTCAGAATAAAGTTACATGACTGATTATTGAAGTCAACCCAGATACATCCGTGTCATACAACATCCACTGTGGGGAGAGGGCTTAGATTACCAGGGCCTTGCAATTCCTTTTTTGGCTTCCTTTTGAGCACAGCTCTTCCACAGAGGAGTGACAGCTCAACGGTCAGAGCGGTGGTCAGGTGGGAGAGCTCAGTTTGATCCCTGGTTTCTGAGGGATGGGGTGTGCTCACCTCTGCAGGCTGGCTTGGTGGACCAGTTTCCAGTGTTCTCACAGTGGGAATATTTGGATCCCTCCATCACGAAGCCGGGCTGGCAGTCAAAGCTGACACTCTCCTTGTAGTGATAGGTTCTGTGCACAGCAAACTCTAGGAACCCATTCTCTATTCCTGTTGGAGTGGGGCAGGTGACAACTGGGGGACAAAACCAAACCCAAAGCTTTAGCAGTGTCACAGGTCACAAAGACAACAATAAACCTGAAAAGTGTAGAAAAACTTTCACGGTGGGCCATTGCAACCTCTTTCACAGGAAACACAGTCAGGGGAAAGATAGCTTAAAGCCACAACAAATAAATAAACATTACTTGTTTGAAGTACACATCTATTGCAATCTGTGGTTATAACATGACTTAAACATGGTGTAATTTAACTAAAAGCAGGGAAGTTTCTAGGATTGAGCGTAAGGTTGGCTATTTCTTAGGTGAATCTGAGCACTTAGAATCGAATGTTGGCTGCACACTGGAGGCCAGGCTCAGGTTCCCCGCTGTGCACCATGTTTAGCAGGGTTTATTTCTATAACCTTTACACCTGAAGCAAATGTTTTGTCAGTCCCATGTTATGTGCCATGGGTTAGCAATCTCCTTGATCCACGAGCCTGAATGATTGCAGAATTCAGCTGCAGAGGAATTGTGCTCTATGTTTGCAGTTACAGTTGTACAAAAAATTGAAATACTGTTGTACATTTAGTTTTGTTTATGCAATTCTCAGGAATATTTTGTGGTGTGGATAAAAGTGAGTTACTCACCCTTGCACACTGGAATGCTGCTCCACGTGCCATTGGCTGTGCAGGTGGTTGTCTCGTTCCCACTCAGGGCGAGAGGAGGGATGCATTCAAACTGAATTGTGTCCAGGAAATGAGAGACATTTCCAGGATTTAGGCGACGGAAAGAGAGGACCCCAAATTCCGGGAGCGAGGGAGGTGCACAAGTCACCGCTACAAAAGCACAGCATTCAGAAAATTACATCTCAAAGATCAAATCATTGTGGAATCAGAGGAGCAACATTCTTATGACTCAATGAACCCGCATGGAATCACAGCTGGCAAAACATAATTTAAATTAAAAGTGTCAGAGGGGCCTCAGAGTATGGAATTCATGAGTTATGCTGGATTTTTCAGATCATATTCCTGCTTTTCAGTCAAGTGTCTTTGCAGGATAGGTTGCAGCAAAACCCTGCATAAGTACAAAGGCATGACAATATCCTCTTTTTATACACAGGGAGGAGGAATTGGAGTGGATAAGCATCTTACCTCCAGCTGTAAATAGCATCCTTGATCCTGACCTTTTGTTCAGACCTTTCAATTGTATTTCTCTAAAACCCACACATATAACACCAACTATGCAGCATTCTGCTTGATTTTTCCTAACCAGCTTTTGCACAGCACTAGAGGACATTTCTGAATAAGAGCATATATAATTCTGAGCAATGGAAAGGAATATTTCTGGAATAGGAACAAGGATAGTTCTTTTTTATTGAAACACATACGTTGACACTGTGGAAAAGTTCCAGTCCACTTTCCATCTGCCATGCACTGGCTTGTTCTTGACCTGACAAGGTTTTAGCTGGAAACAAACAGACCTGGTTATCAGAGCAGGAGATCAATCAAAGACCTGTCATTTCTCCTAAACAGAATTAAGAATCCAGCTCTGAAATCCTTCTCCAGTTTAACAGTTCCTGACCTCAAAGGAAGTTTAGAACCAGATCTGAAAAAGTGTTAATGTCCAAATATTGCAAAGACGCCAACAGAACTCCTGATACAACAAGATATTTTGTTGTTTCAACTTTATATTCTGTTTTACATATTCATTTCTAAAAATTATTAATGCGATGGATGGAGGTAAATATTGTAGCAAATATTAATCTGTGATTACTAATGCAAATGGTATGGTTTCCTGGGAGGCGTTCCCAGTTAATTATGGCAATTAGGACCAAATACTGGAAAGAACTCAGTGCTCTTAAGAACTGAGGTCACCGAGGTGCATTGTTATATTTTAATCCCAGACATTTCAATTTCCATATGCACATTACACACTTCTCTTCTACCCTCTATATTGACACTATTAACATCTACTCAGAGTTTTAAAGAAATATTAGTCATGTGTCTGGCATTTCAATATGACACAGCTGAAAACCAGTAAATTAGAATTTACAAAATCAAATGAAGTCCCATTACTACACTTGGTGTCATAGTTGAATTTATTTAATCCTTATCTGGCTCCTCTTTTACAGAAGGAGGTTGTTGAGGCTCTTGACACTTTTCAGTGAGCTCTAGGCTTTGCCTCACCTGTGACCTTCCAGGTAAGCCCTGTTTTGTCATTAATTACCCGAGTACAATTAAATACCTGCTACTATCAAATGCTTCCTTGCATTTATCGTAAGTATTTTTTTAAATGCATCCTTTTTCCTAAAGCTAACAAGTAGCCCTGAGGAAAAGTGCATTTACTGCAGGTAAGTTAGGATTAACCTCCTGTTTTCATTTACTGAGCTTGGAAAGGCATAGAAACAAAATTCCCATTCCTCAGAGCCCAACAGCATAACTTTGACGGAGATTATCTACTCTCTGCTGTAGGATTTCATCGCATGATGTAATAGGAGGATTTGAAAAGCAGGAGAAAGCAGTCCAGAATAAAGTTTTTGCATAAAATCTCTGCTATTTTGGTGTTTTCTGTATTTGCAGGACTTTTCTTTGGAGTAGCAAAGCCCCATAATGTTATAGCTGAGACTGAACAGAGGTGGATCACCAGAAAGGCTTTTTTAAAATGATTTCTGAAATGCAGATGAGTTTTCATGTGCAGTTTTCAATGTTCTCTGTCTTGCAGTATGGCAGTGGGTGATACTACAATGTGATTTAGGTTGTTTATTTAGCAGCATAAGGAAGGGAATACTTACCCTGGATCACATGAAAAAGTTACAGCACTCTGGTATTGAAACTCTTCAGAATCCATTTTCCCATTCTGCAGGGGTGGAGGAGGGGGACATCTCTTTGTTATATTTAAATATTAAAAAAGGATCATATTATTTCATGAGGCATGACATCATAATTTCATTATCGTGGGAACAAGTAGATCATAAAGGTTCATCCTGGTGTCTTTCACACTTCTCCACTCCCATGTACTACATTCCACATGTCTGGCTGTTCTACATTTCCATCAAAATGCAAGTTTTTGGGATTACATATTTTTAACACTCAATTTCCTGAGGCATGTGAGTTGTCTGCAATGAAATGATGACGATGCTTCTGAGGGATGCATTAAATGCAGGGGTTATGAAGCAGCACATGTTGTTAGAGAATGAGCACTTCCGGGCTGGGGTGGATCATTGAAGGTTCCCCCGTCCAGCTCCAAGCTCCATCCCCATCCAGGAGCAGGGGCTGAAGGGCAGGCGTGGGACACAGATGGGAAGATCCTTTCCATCACCACCCCTCTTCCACACACTGTTGTTTTCCGAGTGAGGGAAGAACCACTGGAGAGAGACCTGTTGAAATCCATCTGGTTCCTCCTGTGGGCTCTGAAATACCCTTTTCAGATCCATGCAGGCAGGGGCAGGACTTGCTGGGGGTACTCACGGAGGCAGAGCAGGCTGTTGAAGGCCCACTTGCCCGTTGGGAGGCAGGTGGGCTTCCTCAGCCCAGAGGTGGGCGTGAACCCGGGCCGCCAGGTGTACTCCCCTTCCTCACCCACTTCCTACACCTTTTTGTCTACGTTGAGTGTGGCAAACATCACTTCTGGTGGCCTGGGACAGACTGGAGGAAAGGGATTTACAAGAGATTGGGTAGAAAATGATAGATAGTTCAGTCAGAGAGAAAAGGAGAGAGATTTCTACCAGGCTAAGCCTGGGAAAAAGTCCGAGAGGATTGTAAAGTATCTATTATCTCTTTCTATTCATATTGTTCATAGATATGTTCTGCCACTGTGTGCTATTCGTAGTGCACCAATGGTGTGAAATGTTTTTACTCTAAGACCAATGAAATCAGTCTCCAGGATGTTCTCTATAAAAGAGAGATGTACTTTCAAATAAACGGATCATTCTTTGCCTTCTGGACTTGAAGTCATTTCCATCCCCGTCCCTGCCTCAACAGCAACAGAAAATTGTTTTGATTTCTCAGCTTGAAGCAGAGGGTTCTCTATTGTTGTGAGTTATAGTATCTCCTTGCCCTGAGCTTTTGTCTTCCTGAGGCAGCTGATGGCTGCCATAAGTATTAGCCAGAAAAAAAAAAAAAAAAAGTGGTGTTCTTCTTCTCCTCAGCAGCTCTACCAATGTTCCCAGTTAGATTTGGTGTCACTTTTTAAACGAAAATTTACTTTTCCTCCAAAACAGATTTATGAAGGTGGTGCACAAATTGAGTCCAGCTGAGTCAAGGGAAATACAGGTTGGATATCAGGAAAAAGTTTTTCACGGAAAGAGTGATAAAGTTCTGGGATGGCCTGCCCGGGGAGATGGTGGAGTCACCATCCCTGGATGTGTTTAAAACAAGCCTGGATGTGGCACTGGGTGCCAGGGTTTAGTTGAGGTGTTGGGGCTGGGTTGGACTCAATGATCTTGGAGGTCTCTTCCAACCCAGTGATTCTGTGAATTCTGTGGATTCAATTACAGTAAATTTCCTTGAACAAAACAGGGTAAGAAGGACTTAGAAGCAAACAAATGCCTTTCATTTTTAATCCAAACCCGTTTGGTGGGGGTCAGCCTGAAATCAGGTGTTTTTTCTTGTAATTAAATTCCTTTTTTTCCAATTCTTCTTTTCACTGGGGTAGACCCTCTGTTCCATGAGCCAGATCTGCTTCCCAAACAGCACTCTTGTGTGTGTAATTAATAACAGGAACTACCCTTGAAGTGCTTTTAAATTCTCGTGGATGCTGAACATTTTAATTCTAACTGTTTCCAGCAGTGCCTGTTGAAGGCTTGCAGAGGCTGGCAGTGCTTGGAGCTGGTTATCAACTGTTAATTTTTCAATTGCAGCTATTTATGGATAATGCCTTCCATAAATGTGATTCATAACTGTTACTTTCTAAGTCAGGCAGCCAAATGTGCATATGTACTTTTCTGTGCATTTCAGTGTCATTTACTCTGGTTTCTTAATTAGAATGTGATTTACATGAAGTTTTTTCTTCCCTTTTGCAATGACATAATATAGACTTGAAGGTACTGCAGGCACATGGGTCTTTTTGTCTTTTTTCAGCTTATCTTCTAGTTGACTTACTTTACATTTTGAAATCACATTAATAATTAAAATCTTTTCATCAAATGAGCTTTATTAGAAGTCTGGCCTATGTCCTTATAAAGGTAGAAGTCTGCTGGAATTACTGTTTTTGTCTGTCCTGTCTAGTTTACAAAATGTCCTTTTTTATTTATCGTTTAGTCTGATACAGAAACACGCTTTTTGAACTAAAAGTGCAAATGCATCCAGAACACCAAGAACGTAGCCATTATTGCTCTTAGTTTGCTACTTTTTAGTTTTTAAAATGAAGCTGCAAAAGTCTAATGAATGCTTGTCTTTACACAATGGCCTGTCAAGACTGAGGAGATTGTCTCATCACTTCCAAAGAGAGATTCTGCCACTGTCAGAAGTGTCAGTGGATGGACACTGCTCAGCACAAAACGATGCGCTGAGGCGCAGCACCGAGAGCCTGTCCAGCCCGGCCACCACGTCGGGCGGGAAGGGCAGCAGCCCCGCCCGCCGCTCCAGCTCCCGCTTCAGCCGCTCCCGGTGCCGCTTGGCCAGGTTGGAGTCGCCGCCTTCGGCCGGGCCCGGCCGCGTGCCGCTGGGCACAGCCGCATTACCGGGGAAGGGGGACACCTCTTGTTATGAGTAAAAAATTGTTCATTTCTCAAAGGTTATGAAGTGTCACATTATGACAGGTTGCTAAGGAATTGTTAATTACCCCTTGTTCATCCCTTGTTAATTACTCTGTTGATCATTAACTGTTCATCTCCTGTTAGAAATTCTCTTTCTGTCGGGTTGGGTTTCACTGTCGCTGCTTCCTAGAAAATGGCTCCCAGGAAGTGACATCAGAAGCAGTATGCAAATGGAGGAAGGTGTCAAATTCAGCACCGAAAACCCCTGAAACAGCGAGCCACAAGGAAATTGAAGGACTCCAACCACTGTAAAGAGTGAGCAATTAATCCGAGTTTCTGCAGGAACCTTTCTAATGCCTCACTCTAACCAACAGAAACATCGGCTAGTATGAGGACCCCTGACTATGAGTCGAATCCCGCCGGTCCCATGAGGATGGAATCCCTGGCTCGGCCTGCGTGCAAAGCGGACAAAGCTGCACTCCTCCTCTTCTGTGCCACTCTGGGAAGCAGCGGCGGCGTGCGCGTGACCCGTCGGGCCCCCACCCGAGCTGGTCACTTTCTAATAAAGGAACTTTAAAGGACTACGATCTCCTGCACAAATTTATTTCACCCCTCAGCCCTTCCCCGGCCCCCTCAGCCCCCTCGCCCTCACTCACGCCTGCGGCACCAGCTTCCTCCGCCTGCGCCCCATGTACAGGGCCGGGCCGGCAGCGCCCGACCGCCGCTCCCTCAGGGCGAGAGGCGGCGAGAGCGGGAGCGAGAACGGCCCGGCCCCGGTCACGGGGGAGACGGGGCTGGACGGGATCTGGGGCTGCGGGGGGACTGGGAGCGGCGGGGCTGGGTGTGCGATAGAGGGCTTTGGGGGCTGAACAGGGAGTGGGAGCTGAGGGACACAAAGGATGGTAGGTGCGAGGGACAGAGGGGGTTGATGAGGAAGGGAAGGGGGCCGAAAGAGAATTCAGGGTGCGAAGGGGCTGTGGGTGGCGGTGAGCAGGGGGCCATGGGTGGGTGGGGATGTGAGGGTGTTGATGGGGAGCTGGGGACCGGACCGGGGGTGCCAGTGGCTCGAACAATCCGCCTGGTGCTTTGGCAGTGATGGACAGAGCCGCCTGCCCGGTGCAGAAGAGTGCACACACCCGAGGCTTGCAGATTTGCCATGTGGAGTAAGTCCTTATCATGCCAATGTCCTCCCTCACGTAATGGCTCAGCTGTGAAAACTCCGTTCCCAAGTCTGGGGACAGTCACACATAAGCTGAAGGTACCCATCTCGACTGATGGGCCATCGTTAATTCAACTGCGCTCACCTGGAGACAGCTGCAGCATCTCCGAAGGTGTAAAGAGTCCCCGAGCGTCCCGTGATCCACAGTATTACCGGTGTGAAGCTCCCCGCCCCAGGGAGAGGTACAGGGGATGTTCCCACGTAGCCTCAGCAGAATAGAAACCCCACGCATGTGGTGTTTGTTGGACTGTTTCCCTTCAGCACTCGATGGATGTAGGCTGCAGTCACTTTCTCTCCACACTCCCATCTTTTCCCTCTCTCCCCCTCACGTTTACTGTTAAATATAGATCCATGCTATTGGCCCCGGCATATGGTGTCATTTACACCTTATTTTAGGCAGACACATCTCTGTAATCATTTTTAATCGTCAGATATTAACAACCATGTGTGCCAATGAGGAGTGTAAGCCTGCCTGTGAGTCCCACAACCCCACAGGGCAGTTTGGGGGTGCAAAGGGGGGACACTGTCACGCCTCTGCTGCCGTGCATGCCCACAGTAGCTGGGGACAGTGACAACGGGAGTGTCACCCACCCAGCACCAGGGCCAGGCTTTTCTCAGCACTTGCTCAGTCAAGGAGGAAATGGCGAGACATGGGTTTGGGTCAAAACAAACATCAGCACAAAGCAAATCGCCTTTTAATACATCGCCAAACGCAGGGGTGAGGCTCCGAACAGCTCTTTTCCCCTCAGCACCTTCCAGCTGCCACCAGCAGCACAAAGAAATCATGGAGCAGAAAATGAGACGCTGCCACCAGAACAGACTTTATCTGTACAGCCACGAGGTACAGAGAGATCAGACACCAGTGACAGAGCACGGGGCGGGGGGGGTCTGTCACAGCCCTAAGCAGCAGTGCCCCCATCTCTTGAAGCACTGGGAGCCCCTGGTACGCCCCCAGCACCGTCTCACAGGCACCAGAACAACAAAGGCTAGTGAGCAGAGTCCATCCTGCTGCTTTTTGGATCTGGATCATGGCCAGTCAACTCCTTGCCCGACCTAGGCGCTCCTCGAAGCCACCTCAGAGTGGTCCAGCACGTTTCAGCATTGCTGTGCTCGCA
This sequence comes from Anomalospiza imberbis, assembly GCF_031753505.1. NCBI lineage: Eukaryota > Metazoa > Chordata > Aves > Passeriformes > Viduidae > Anomalospiza > Anomalospiza imberbis. Next base: position 190,552 of record NW_027099541.1, on the reverse strand, counting down.
GCCTGCAGAGAGGAGCTTGACCTTTCCCAGGCCCCACGAGCGGAGGCAAGGCTGGGCATGAAGGAAGAGACTTGGGGAGATGAGGCCACTCTACACCGGGACATGTGGGCTTGCTGCTGGCCCTGCGCTGATTACCAGATTTAATTTGATCCAAAAAATGCTTAACACTGGTGTGCGAGGCAGATGCGATGCTCAGGTTGATGGGTGCATGAGGGGAAGGTGTGAATGTCCCCAAGAACTCTGATCTCTCTAACCCAAGGTTGCAAGTCAGTGTGGACTTAAATCATCCCCACCCTCCCCCCCAAAAAAAATCATTGCTTTTTTTGTGGATTTCCCTGATGAATCTGCAAGACTTTGCTCTCATGGTGGGGAAAAAACAATTCATTCAAATCTTAGGTTACGTATATGGAAAAGGAAGAGAATTCAACAAAGTGGTTGTTCTGGGCTGCAGAACAATGGTTTGAGGGGCACCAAGTCGGTCTGAAGTGGAGAGGCAGCCAGTGGTCACTGCATCCCTCCCTGCCTTTCCTTCTCACTGCTTTGGCAAAACCACAGGGGGAAGCCCCACTCTTCTCTGTCCCACGGCACTGTGGAGCAGAGAAGAGGACGACAAGGACAAGCCAGTGACAAACCCAAGGGGAGCTCAGCTGGGCCTTCCCCACCCTGCATCCCAGTAAAGTCACAATGCCTGGTACCTACCTCTCCCAAACTCCCCTGGGAGGCTGCTGGAGAGCCCAAATCCCCAGGATGCCTCCACTCCCACCAACTCCACCTCTCACCGAGACCCTTCAATGCTGTGAGCTTCTTGAAGTGCTAGGTAACATCTTTTCCAAAGGATTTGGATGGTCTCTGGAGGAGATGCAGAGCACAGGAGGAAAAGAGGCTCAGGCCAGCAGAGATGAAGCAGGGGACTAAACAGCAACATGACAAGGGTGGTCCAACACAGGAGATGAGGAGAGCATGCTGTTTTGTTGAGAAACAGCAGTTCAGGGCTGCCTGCCTGTGAGGCAGCAGCTCCATCTGCAAGAGGCTGCCCCAACCACATGGGTGTGATGGATGTGCTTGCAAGCAATGTCCTTCCTTGGACCCCAGAAGCCCACAAGCCTCCCCAGTGGCACAGCTGCATCTCCCTGAAAGACTTCTCACGGAACAAAAAGTCCAAACCACTTCATCTCAGACTGCCTGACAGCATTGGAAGACAAAATGCTGAGAGACCAGGGGGCATGGGGCACAGCAGGCAGGTATGAGAAGAGCTCACGGCTGCTGGTGGCTTTCCAAGAGAGGGCTCCTGGTTCACATGGAGCCCCTAACCAAGCTGCCCACAAAGGAGTGTGGCAATGGCAAAGAGAGCAACTGGGGGCTTGTCTGCTGCTGACTTTTGCTGCCCAAGAGGGAACTTCTGGCCCCCAATGGAAATTCAAGGCCTTACAGGGATTTGAAAACGTGGGTGTGAAGCAAACAGGCTGGTGGGAACTTGCTGTGCTCTCACCCCTATGGGACACATGTGGCTCTGGGGGAACACCCTGCAGGCACAGGGGGAGCAGAAGGGTGTCCCAGCATTACCAAGAATCCCAAGGAGTTATCCAGCAGGCAGCGGAAGCGGCAGGTGAAGCTCCTTTCCACCAAGGATTGCTTCTCAGCATGGAGGTGCTGGGGGCTGGCCGGGCAAGTTCCCAGTTCCACAGCAGACCTCCTGTGTGTTCTGCTGCTCTGATCACCCACCAGATCTGTTTGTTTGGAGTCTTCAGGATGGCAGCTTGCAAGGAAAGGAGCAACCAGAGAGCTCCAGGAGCTTTCTTCTCAAGGCAGAGTACTGCCAGCCCTCATTACTCAGACTCCAGTGTGTGCAGAGAAATTCTGGAGGCTGCTGACAAGTGGAACTTGTTGCAGTGGTTGTTGTGGTTAGTAACTCCTGGACTGCTGAATGGTGCAGATAAGAGGAATGATGTCAGCTGGAGCTCTGCAGGGAGGAGATGCAGTTAAGATCTGTCCCCAGAAGGCTGTTGAAAGTCAGATGCATTTAATTTGTTTTCCCTTACTGTTGTGATGGATGGTACTGCTGATGGATTTCCTTTCTAAATCTAATCAACGATCCATTTGTTTTATCTATATAGAACCTGCTCTGATCCCACCAATTCCCAATGAACAGCAGTTGGCCAGATTGACTGACTACGTGGCTTTCCTGGAAAACTGATCACCCTGCTCCTGTGTTCAGAACAACTTGGGAATCCTGTGTACTGACAGTTTTAGATCTAAGATTTATTTTATTCTGTATCTGTTAAATGTTGCAGTGTCCCCCACTCAAAAGTGTGAAGTATCCAGTGTATGTCAGCCCCACTCCTGTTTTGCCAAAGCCCAGCTAGCAGTGAAACAATCCTTTAACTCCTGCAATATTTATTCAGTAGGTACACAGCATACACAGCAGTATTAAATAGTACATTATTTTTAATTGACTCAAAGCAGAACTGTTTTTGAAGAAGAAACAGTTCTCTGGTGAGTACCGCAGTGCTTTTCACAGATCTACTGCATGTTGAACCAGAGGACAGAGTGGAAGACTGCCCAGCCTGTATGTACAGAGAAAAAATATTTTGATGAAAGTGAAAGAAAACAATTTTGCAGTAACTCTCTTGCAAGTATTTTTGTGGCATATTTATAATTGATTTTTTTTCTTGTTCTTTCCTAGATTGTTAAATCTTCATGTTCTGATGGGAGAAATTTCACATCAGGCATATTTTTGCAGCAGAATAATTGTTTAACAAAGATAAATCTACACTTTGAGGAAGTATTTTGACTTTTGGAAGGTTTTATTTGAGGGACGTAGGACACCAGATGTTCTCCTGGGTAACCCTACACCTTGATACCTGTCATGTCTTGCTCCCTTTCATTACGCTGGGCCAGGATCTGCAAGAAATAACAATTATTACCTGTCTTTAAGCTTTCTGGGTTACTTCTGCAGTGATTGGAGAGGAGTTTCAAGGTTAGAGTAGGAGCAGAGCCCAGCTGGCAGGGGGGGTGATGCATTCTGCTGTATCAGTTTGAAGAGTAATTCTCTCTGTCGGAGCAGTGCTCTGTTAATCTTTGAGCTGAGAGCGGATTTTGGAAGCAAACATGAATTCTCTTGCCATTTGTGTTACGTTGGTGAAAAGGCTGTGGAGGAAGAGTGGTGCTTTAAAGGGCAGTGCATGTCTCCATTTACTTCTCCCCCCTTTCTGAAATCCTATCCAGAGGTTCCATGGAAGCTGACGAGTATGCCTTTGTGTTGTGATTGTTTTTCCAGTGTGCACTGCCTACTGTACATTCTCTTGGTGAGCAGGTGTTAGCAGGGAGGAATTACAAACTGTGCTCTTGATGCCTTGAGAGCTCCCTTGATGTGTAAACACTTTCTCAAAATGATTATTTACCTAAGACTTGGATTGCTAAATTTTTCCCCAGTGATATTAAAGAATATGTTTACAACGACCTTGTGCACTTGAGTTTTTAAATTTTCTGCAGAACAAAGGTCTGGTTTGGTGAGTTTTTTTTAATGAATTCTTACTGGCCTAATTTGGATTGGGCTAGTTAAGGATTACTGCAATATTTTATGCCTTGACAGTTTTGTGTGCAGCAATTGTATGGTGTTGCATTAAAAAAAAACCGCTGGCACCCCTCAGATGTCTTAAAATATTCCTTGGTGTAAAGTCTTTGAACAGCTGAGTGAAAATTTCCCTTCTGTGTTTGTATTGTACATGTCTGCACTTGCTGGTAGCACACAATCCTGCTCGGAGAAATGAAACTTCAGACATAATTAAAGGATTATTAGATACTCAATGAATGGTAATAGGAGAGGAGCAATCTGGACACTGGCAGTCTGTGTCTGTCTCAAATCAAGTATCAAATCTATGTCAAATACAGTAAGCATGAACCCGTCCTGTTCTAACAAGTTGATAACCGTGATTTCTGATCTGCTGTACATTTTAAGCTTTTAGCTTTGGGTGAGGCATTAACTCATGACTTGCCTTGAGTACTGTGTTCCCGAACACACTTTTTGCCTTGTGCTACGTTGGAATCCAAGCTATTTCACCTGGATTTCATCCTCACTGCCCTTATCCTGGTCTTTGGTTCACAAATACCTGGCTTCAGATGAGCAGCTTTGTGCTTCCCTATCCAGTGGGAAACACTGTGTGAAATATTTCCTAAAGTGACATCTTCAGGCATTTGAATCCTCACCTGGCCTGCACTAATAGGAAGTGCACTTCCTTTTATTCTGCACTAAGAGGAAGTATTTTTGTGCTTGTATTTGCTGCTTTAATTGGAGCAATTGGTGTGGGTTTTGGAGTTCTTCCAAGTACAGTGCTGAGGGGGAGGACTTTTGAGTTAGGAAACCATTAGGAATGCAGTTGGGAACACAGGCTCGTGAAGGATTTGGAAAAAAGGAACTCAATTTCAATTTTGATTTTCCATTTCATCTGCATCCCACATTTAATGGAACATAGTTTCTTGGCATTTTATTATCCTCTCCTATATGGGTCAGCAATGCTCATTTACCCACAGTTCCAGTCTTTGTAAGGAAAGCTACTTGAGCTCCTGGTTAAACTAGGAGAAACTGGGTGGGGAAGCAGAACAGCTGAGTATCCCTCCCTGCTGAAGATCCACATGGAAACCTGTGGGTTTTCATAAGAAATCCTGACAGACTTTCCAGCATTTCATTGGAGCTGCCAGTAATGCAGTGAAGAAAATGAAAGCAGAATGCGCATGTACAAGTCTCAGCGGGCTTTGCAGGACAGCACTCTGGATGTGCTGTAAGTCTGTGTTTCAGCCTGGGCTATGTGCAAGACAGGGACATCTGGAAGGAGTTCTTGGGTGAGTGGTTGGTTCTGCATGCAAAGTGTTCAAAGTTCAAAGTTCAAAGTGTTCAGGGGAAAGAAAAAGCAAGTCCCTGGAGCTGCCTCAGCACAACAGCATGAAGAACTGGAGCAGTTCCAGCCACTGCAGGATGGTGAGTGACAGAGCTGGGACACAGGGCTGATGCCTACGGTCAGCTTGACCCGTCCCATCCCATCCCATCCCATCCCATCCCATCCCATCCCATCCCATCCCCTGGGGACATGCCCATGGACAGGACGGAAGTGGGGCCGGGCAGACACCCTGCAGTGGCCGTGCTCCATCCCCTGGGGCATCCTGGCACTGTCCCTGCCTGGGGAGCGCGGGGCTGGGCTGTGTTCTCCGGCCTCTCCCGCAGCCCCTCAGCTCTGGCTGCGCTCGCTCTTTGCAGGGGCAGCCCTGGACCAGACACAAGAGCAGGAACCCAGCCGTGGCCGCTTCCGCAAAAGCCTGAAGGTACCAGCAGCCATCCCCACCTGGCCTGGGCCTGCTGTCACTGCTCAGCCGAGCACCATGCTTGGAGCGCTCCATGGAACACTCCGGGCTTCCCTGTCCTTTGTTCTCCCGCAGATGTTCCGGAAGTTCCTGCGCATTCGGCGGAGAAAGACCGGCAGCACAGCAGCTGAGGGCCCAGCCGAGCCTGACTCGGGGCTGACCGAGCTCCAGGCTGAGCCTGATGTCAGCCCGGATTCGGCTGAGCGCTCAGAAGACTCTGACGCCTCAGCGACTGAAACCTGGGCAAAGGCTCTTCTCATGTTAATGACTGAGGATGTGGCCATCACAAACAGCAACAATGAAGAGACTCAGGGCATCACAAATACTGACACCACGCCCGCTCCCGCTATGATTCATGCTCCCACTATGGATTTCTTCGAGGAGAGTGATGTTCCTTCTCAGCAGCAGGTAAGCAGCCTGGGGCCACACCTGGAGGCCTCCCAGGATTGTGTGTCCCCTCAAGCCATGGTAACCGGGCCCACTCAGCCTTTGAGGCCAGCACAGTGTGGTGGGAAGGGAAGCACTTCTTGGGGGCAGCTGGGGAAGTTGCTCCCTCAGACGGTGCTCCAAGTCTTCCCCATGCCTCCTCCAGGTGCCAGGCATTGTAAGGAACATCCACCAGAGGCTGGTGTCCCACGTCTCTGTGGATGCCAGGCTGCAAATTGACCTTGTGAGGCTGGCTGAAGAACACCCTGCTGACGTGGTGCTGACCTCCTGCGCTGTGCCCCAACGTGTGACAGGTACAGGGCCCACGAGCCTGGAGAGCTCAGGGCTCAGCAGCCTTTAGGGCCCGTGGCCCTGCACAGCCTGTCCCATGGGGTCTGCCAGACAGGCAGAGAGGCCCAGGACCCTCGGGCCCCTCTGTTTCCTGAGCCTGCTGCCACTGCTCCTTCCCTGCCCTTCAGGGCTCCAGGGCTCTGTCACCTGGGCCCCCACAGCTGCACAGGGCATGGTGCTGTGACTGACATGCCCCTGACACAGAGCTCTGATCCCACAGAGCTGCTGCAGTGCTGTGGAGAGCCATAGGCTCATCGGGACCAGCAGTGGAGAAAGTGCTGCCAACACTGCTCTGTGTGATGGAGGACTGGCCTCTGACCAGAATGTGCAACTCTGATGGGGACAACAAGGACATTTTTGCCCTGGCTGTGAGTTTCTGGAACTGGCCTTTGCTCACCCCCAGGTCGCCTCTCCAGCAGCTCTCCATCCTCTCCACGCCTCAGGCACTGGGCTGAAACCTGGGCTAGGGGCAGGCTCCGGGGGCACCAGGCCTTCTGCTCCCCTGCGTCTGCCCTTGGGCCCTGCCCCATGGACACCTCGGCACTGAGCCCTGCCTTGGGCTGCTTCTCTTGCAGGCAACTCTGGTGATCTGGGTGATTGTCCAGGTGCCTGAGTGCAACAAGGCGATGATCCCTTATTCTTCCCACCTGTTTGTGGCTCTGCTCTTCCATGTTGTCTTCACCACACAGCAGATGCCACCAGAGGAAGTTGATAACTTCTGGAGAGCATGCCGGGAGGAACACCGCCTTCCCAGCAAGCCCAACAGGTCCCAGTCCTCCTGTCCTTCCCGTGCCCTTGTGGCCAGTGCCAGTGCTCCCAGTGTGACCTGGGCTTTTCTCTGCACACAGGTTTGCAGTGCAGGCCAATGAAGGCTCTGCTCTACCAACTGCGCTGTGACAATGTGGTGGAGGCTATGGAGTGCAAGCGTGGCTGGGACATGCTGCTGTGTGCTGACTCCCAGCACTACGCCGTGGGTCTGCTGGCCAGGTGAGACCCCCTTCTCCCCACTGCCCCCAGCATTTGTGCCCTGTGCCCCACACAGTCCCTGTGGTCCTGGGCCAGAGGGGCTCGTCACCAAAGGACGGCCAAGAAGAATGGAAAAGGCTGGGAGAGGAGGGTGCCCAGCAGGGGCTGCTTCTCAAAGTGCCCACATCCCCTCCAGGGATGCTGGGGAAAGACCAGACCTCTGTGAGTCAGTCCTGGGAGAGGTTTGGTCTCCCCACCTCAGGGCTTTGTGTCCTTTTCCCCCTTCCAGGGAGATGCGGTGTATCTTTATCCCCTTGTGTTCCCTCATTGCATCACATCTACTCAAGCAGCTCTGCAGGGAGGATCCGTGCTGGGATCTTCCCTTCCTGGCATTCCTTGTGGAGGTGAGCCTGTTGGCCAGCGCTGCCTCGCTGAGCTGCCTCCCAGCTCTCTGCCCTCTCGTAGCCACAGCTGCAAGGACGGTGCCCACGCCCTGTGCTGCTGCCTGGGCCCAGCCCTGTGCGGTTCTGGGCTCCTGCCGGCCGGGTCCCCTGTCACTGCCCTGTGCCTTTCAGGTCCTGCATTGCCTGGACATGACTAAATGTGCAGACAGCATACTGGAGATCATGTCAAGGCACCTGCAGAGCAAGTGCTGGCAGCGGCGTCGCCTGGCGCTCAGAGGCCTCGTGGTGCTCAGCAAGGATCCCTCGATGGTGAGAAGGGGGCAGCGGCTGAAGCTGCGCTGGGCAAAGCAGCCCCTTGGGCTGGCAGGGCTTCAGGAGCTGAGGCAGCTGCTGCCAGCTCTCCTGTCTCACCTGCCCCACTGCTTTGGGACAGGCCTTTGGCCTGCGGGCCCTGCAGCAGCAGGGTGGGGCTGTAGAGCCAGGGCGGTGTTGGCCGAGCAGCCGTCCATGGCTTTCCAGCACAGCCTTCTGTTCCACACAGGCCAGAAGGATGTGCAGTGTATATCAAAGCCTTCTGGGGCTGCTGCGTGAAGCAGATGGAGAGGTGGTCAGCATGAGCCTCCGTGTGTTCACGAACATGCTCCAGCACAAACACATCGTGGTATCCAGCACCACTGCCCCAAAGCTGGCTGAGGCACTCCTGCTGCTCTTTGACCACGTAAGGCTCTGTGTCCCCAGCTGCAGGCACTGGCTGCTGCCCAGAAACTTTGTACCCAGGTGAGCCTGGAGTAAGTGGTCTTAAGGCTTCACCCTCTTCCTTTCCTCCAGGACAACAGCTATGTGCGGTTGCTCTCCTTGAGCTCTTCTTCAGGGTGGTGGACCTGGAAGTGGATGAGGGAAAAAAGCCCCTTGAGAAGATTTTGAGCCAAAGCCTGCTCCCACTCTTTTTCTACTGCCATGATGAGAATCAGCGCGTTGCAAAGGTGAGGTTTTGCGTGTTGCTGGTGGATCCCTGGGAGGGAGCTCAGCTGCCTCCTGCCCTGGCGCCTGGCGGGCTACAGCCTCCTCCAGGTCTTGGCACAGGAACATGGGTCCTGTGCCTAGGGCTGTGGGGCCATCTCTTGGTCTCTGCTGCTCTCCAGACTTCTCGGGAAACGCTGCTTTTTGTGGCCTAGTTCCTGAAGAAGAAGAAGCTCAAGCAGCTGGTGGACAAGGAGCAGCTGTGGAAGTTTGCCGAGTACCTGGTAAGGATGGCCTGGAAGCCCCAGGCTCAGCCTGGAGAAGCCCCCTGAGCGCGGTGCTGGGTGTGTGGGCTGGCAGCTGTGCCCCTGCCCGGTGCTGCACCCAGAGGCCACGCGGGCTCTTCTCCAGGCTCCCGTGGGCCCCAGCCGGGTGCCGATGGAGCTCCAGCCCAGCGGGGCTGCGGGGCGGCCCCGCGGCTCCCCGGGCAGCAGCCGGCCCTCTGCCGCCTCCAGAGCCCGGCGCCAGCGGCTGCTGGCCGGGCCTCGGGGCTGTGCGGGCAGGGGAGGCCGGGACAGGGCGCAGGGAGCGCCTGGCCCAGGGGCCGAGCCCGCGCCAACCCTTCCCTCCTGCCGCTCTCTCCAGCTGGAAGAGGACAGGAGCCGAGCGGCCGAGCTCCTGCGCCGGGCCCTGCCCTACCTGCAGAGCCCACAGGAGCCCCTGCGAGAGGCGGCCGTCAGGTTCATGGGTGAGCCACGAGCCCGGGCTCCCTCCCTGCCCCGCCTCAGCTCGGCCCCAGCCGTGGCTGCTGCCCCAGCAGTGCCATCCGGGCCCGGCGCCATGGAGCCCCACCTGGCCTCGGCGCTGCTGCCGCCCTCCGGCAGCCGTGCCCTGGGGCGGCAGCGTGCGGCAAGGGCCCGGGCTGAGCCCTGCCGGGCCACCAGGGCGTGTGGCCACAGGGCTGGCAGCGCCGCTGGCAGGGAGCTGTGCCGCTGGGGCCAAGATGAAATCTTTGTTCTCAGAGATGGCCGGCTTTCCCATGATGAGGGGGCAGCAGGAAGAGCTCCACGCCCTCAGTCAAGGTGAGTGAGGGCAGCGGGCTGTCAGCGGGGGCTGGCGGGGGGAGAGCTGCATTGCTTGGGCAGGGAATGGGAATTTCTGCCCCAGCTCTGGCGGGTTTCACTCCCTGTGTGGAGGAGAGGTGGCGTGGGCAGAGCACACAGGGATTTCAGGGACATGGGTGGAATTTGTGGCCAGCAGCTTGCTGCTGACCTGTTGCCACCACCTCTCTCTTGGCCTTGGCAATTGTTGGGGGAGGTGGCCGTGGCAGAACGGTCTCCTCAGGTCACTGCAGATCCAGGCTCTGACCATGGCTCTCTTGCTCTCTGTTCCAGGCCTTCAGTCTCCAAAGAATAATACCACCCCATCCTGCTCTGACATTGAAATTCAAGCCCAGTTAGGCCTAGAAGATGAAGAAATTGGGTTGCTTTCTGGATCCGGTGAACCAGCGCCCCAAGAGCAGCACCAGGAGACACTGAAGAGGACACCACCTCCCATTGCCACTGGGGCTCCAGGCACAGCTGATGATTGATACAGCTGAGCCTCTGGGAAGCTCACATGGCTTCAGCCCTCTCCCTGCCTGTAGATAGCTCCCTCCCTCCAGCCCTCACACACTGTCCATCCACTTTTTCCCCTCCATTCTCCCTCCATTTTCACAGCTCCATCTCAACAACCCTCAGACCATGCCCATTCCAGTGTTTTCCTTCTGCTTTTCCTTTTGACAGCTCCATAATGCAAGCCCTCAGCCCTGCCCATTCCCTTTTTTCCCCTCCCAGCTCATCCCTTAGTTTCATTTTCCATTAATAAACAGTTTGGCTTCTTCACTTTGCCTCCATCTCTGTGGAGATGAAGCGACGCAAATCCCGAGCCCTGGGGCACACAGGCCCCTGCTGCTGTTCTCTTCCACGCCGTGTTTTGTGCACACACACAGAGGAACGAGGGCAGATCAGGCTGGAAAGGTGCCTGTGCTGAAATTCCACAACACTGTGGAGTTACAGATCTTGCTGAGCACCCTGGAGCCCCTAGAACTTTGGAAGAGCCAGCCTGAGTATGCTCTGAACCCAGCTGTTGGGGATTCCATGGCAAGCATCCACAGAGGGCAAAGGAGCTTGGAATGCTGGAAATTTTCAAGAACAGCTTCCTGAAAGCACAGCAGTGCTCCATCCCTGCACAGGATAAGGAAGAGGGCAGAACCAGCGACCATCCAGGCTTAACAGGGAGCTTTGGGTGTGCCTGAGGGCAAATGAAGCAGCAGCGCGGTGCCCGAGACTCGGACGTGCGACCGTGCCAGTGCCTGGAGCGCTGTCAGGCAGTGCCGGGATTCTGGGTGTGGTTCTGGTCCCCACAAGTGAGGAATGGCAGCCCCAGGCTCAGAGCCAGTCAGAAAGCCAACCAAGTGAGCCCACAGGGAGGGCGCCCTTCCAGTTTCTCTGGGCCATGGCCGCAAAACAGCCCCTGCTGCTTCTTCCTCTGCCTGTGTTTGGGGTGTGCTGGTGGCAGAGGCAGCCAGGTTGGGCTCTGCCTTCCAAAGCCTGTTGGGAGCAGGCATGAAAAGCGCTGCGTGCACAGCCGAGAGTCCTGGAAGGTGCTGGCAAGAGCGTCCCGTGGGAACAGGGCTCTGGTCTGGGGCTGGGAACAGCCTGGTTTTGGTGCCGTGAGCGCAGGCAGGAGTTGAGGCAGCTGAAGAGGTGTAGGAATATAAAAAGGTAAAAGACACATTCCAAAGCTGAGAAAGGCTGGGAAATTTCTAATCCTACTCTTGAGAAAGGTAGGAAGTTAAGAACCAAGTGAATACATTAATATTTATCATAAGGAACAAGAAAGAACAAGAACGTATTGATAGCTCAAGATGTGGAAAGTCCTAGATATATGCTTTGCAAAGATAGAACAAGTTTCCATCTTAAAGAAGGAATTATTGTGTATTGTTTGAGGTTCATAGAAGTCCTTTTGTCAATGTTTAACCCACGTGGGTCCTTTTCTAATTGCTTAGAGTATAATGACTTTACACCTTTTCTTTTATGCTATTGGTTCAAAGAATGGGTATAAAAAGGCTTTGCATGGGCTGCCATCTTGTCTGTGATCTGTGTTTGCATGGATGTTGTCATTTTCCTGTGCCTCTTGCTTTTTGCTTGTATGATGCAGACAGATAATAAATCACAAGTCTGCAAGCAGTCAGGGTCCCGTCCCGTTTGTGAGACACAGACCGATCCGGCAGAAAGAGGCAGCGAGCAGCCCGTGTTTGTAGAAGGCCTGGGGCTGCACGTCTGAGCCTCCACCTGGAAACACACTTGGGGGAATACGAGCTAGAGCTGGAGTGCCTGTCCTGAAAGGACCTGAAGTCTTTCAGCCTTGCCAGCGTTTCTTGAGGGTGTGTTGGTGTTCCCCAGAAAAGCTGCACGTTTGGGGAAACGCCTTTGGAGGAAAGGGGCTTGCTTCTCAAGGAAAGTGCTTCCCAGGGAGCTCCCAGTGAGGTAGGTGCGAGTATCCCCCTTTGGCTCTCTGTGCTCCTTTCAGTCCTTGAAGGCCCATTGCACTTGGCAGAGGGGCAGGAAGAAGGCTGTGAAGAGCAGGTTTGGCATCCACCTGGACCTGCCGAGACCAAGCCAAGCACCTGCAGCAGGATGTGTTACCCCCCTTTGGACAGAGGTGCGAGCAGAACCGTCTCTGTCCCGCTGTGAGCCCCAAAGCTCTCTGTGGGAGCTGTGAATTAAAAGGCCTTTACACACACCCTTTTCACATCTTCCCTGTCTGCTGTTGTCCCAGATCCAAAAAAGCAAGATGTATTCTATTTGCCATCTGTATGGCAGTTGTCTTGTGTGAAGTGGGCAGTTGTTCCTTATCTCTTCTACAATCAATCCTCCCTCCGGAAAGACATCTGCTGATAGTGGGCCACTGCAAGACTGAAAAGAACTGTAACATGCCATTGTGAGATGCTCCGCCCAGAGGGAGGAGCCAAGCATCCCTACCTGCATGTATGGTCTTGAACTTCTGGCCCAGGAGCACAGCAATTTCTGCGCTGGATTTTCCCAGAGGAACAGCTGCCTCTTCCACTGCCTCTTCAGAGGAAGACTGCACCCTTTTCCACAAGATCACTTCTCCAACAGAACCACACCTGACACTCCGGGAGGACTGCAGCCACAATTCCAATTGGACTGCTACCAACACCCTGTCCACCAGGGTGTCAGGTTGTATTCTGACTCTGTCTGTGTTGTTTTAGTTCACTGCATTGTTTATTTTATCTGTTATTTTCTTCCCTAATAAAGAACTGGTATTCCCGCTCCCATATTTTTGCCTGGGAGCCCCCCTTAATTTCAAACTTAGAGCAATTCAGAGGGAAGAGGTCTACATTTTTCCATTTCAGGGGAGGTTCCTGCCTTCCTTAGCAGACACCTGTCTTTCCAAACCAAGACAGCTGGGTTTCAACTCTTGGCAATATGCATTTGCCTCCTGCTTGGAGGGAGCTGCTGTGGCCCAGGGCCAGCACAGAGCTGGGCTGGGTGGGCCAGGCAGCGTGGAGAGTCTTGGCTGATCTTGGTGCGTGCCTGGCCTCAGAAAGGCTTGGAAGGTTTGCCTCCCAAAGTGTCCTGCTCATTGGCTCTCCCTGTGCATCTTGGAGAGCACAAGGTGGGCATTTCTGGCAGCTGGGCATCAGCAGGCCTTACAATGGGGGCGTGTTGTGGAGCGAGCCCAGCTGAGGTACCCTGAGAGGAGCCCAGTGCTCCTTGCTCCTCTCTGCTGACACGGGAGCGTCTGTCTGCTTTCGGGATGGCCCTGGCTGCGTGAGGGGTGCTACGTGGACACGAGACAGCCGGTCCTGTCCCGCTGGGTCCCAGCAGTGCCTCGCAGCAGTCCTGCATCCACGTCAGGATGCTGGCCAAGAGAGGCCCTGGCAGCTGAGGCAGCTGATTTTAAGCTTGTGCAGATACACACAGGGGATGGCCAACAGTGTTCCCTCAGGGTACAGCAGTCCTGAGGGGCCTCCCCAGAGCTGCCTGATGCCGCCCACTCCCTGTGGCACCAGTTGCTTTCCTGTGGAATGTTCTACCTGCCCCAAGAGCACAGAGGGAGCTGGAAAAAGAGCTTGCCAGGCTGCTCTCAATCCTTTACCAGCAGCCCTGGCTGAGTGGAGAAGTCCGAGCTGAGCGCAGATGTGCCAATGGAAAAGCCGTGCACAGGAAGGCTCGGTGGGAAGGATGAGCCAGGATCCATAGGCCTGGCAGCCTGAGCTTGCTGCCAGGGAAGGCCTCGGAGCAGATCCTCCGGAGTGCCATCCCACGGCACATGCAGGGAACCAGGGGGTCTGCTGGATGGTGGGAAAGCTTTGAGGAGGGACAGGGACAGCTGGGGGTCCTGGCGGGCTGTTGAGGGCTTCTCTGCGGGTGTTTGCGGGGGGTTGGTGTTGGGGAGCGTGTTGGGGAAGGAGTTGTCTGGAAGGTGAGAGGTCTAGGCTGGAAACTGAGTCAGCTTGAAGGCAGCATTTGTGGTGTAGCACAGCTTTGCTTATGGAGGGCGGAAGGAATATCTGTGACTATTTCCGTTCATGGTCCTGATTCTCCTGCAGGGAACAAGATGGGAGAACTGTACTTTATTGGCCACTTAGATATCTCTACTGGCCTAGGATGAGCCCTTTTTCCATCTACTTATTTGTTTGGGCTACTTTTGTAAGACTGAGTGGACTTTCATTCCTTGAGAGCTTTTATTCCTTAAGAGAATGACGATATTATCATCCCTTCATTGAAAACCATTTGCACACCAAAGAATGGCCTTCTTTTTGCCTCTGTATTGTGCTATGTTTCTAAAGAGACTTTCCATGGAATGTGTTAAGGCAAACGAGTTGCTGCTTTTAGATGGGAACAAACTTCCAAATCATTCACATTCCCCAGCAATCTCTATTAATTTGAGAAGTTTGCAAATTTTGGAACTACTCCAGTGGCCCAATGAGAAGTAAAGCCTTCCTGAATTGAGGATTCTTAAATGGCCTGATCCCGCAGAGCAGGGCAGGGTTTGCTGATGGTTTGAGCTGCTCCTAAAGATCCTGTTGGTCTGTCTTAGACACCTGGGGCCAGGGATTCCTTCTCAACTGGGCCACTTTGGGTGGGTTGGGGGCGGCCCCAGAGCAGGTGGCAACAGTGTGCGCAAGGGCCCTTTGTGACACGCTGCAGCATGGTCACCATGGCATGGAACGGGACAGGGTGTCCAAGGGCCCTGCCTTTGTGACACGTGGTGACATAGGAGCTGGCGGTGACAAGAGCACGCCACAGTGCTCGGAGCAGGCGACGGGACAGGACAGGACAGAGCGGTGTCGTGAGGAGCCCCCGCACAGCGCGCTTGTTCCTGTCTGACACGGAGCTTTCCCGAGTCGTTATTCCTACAGGTGACCTCGTGGCAGGACTTCGGGACTTGACAGCCCGTGGCCTTCCCGAGGCTTTTCTTTTGCAGGTGCCCCGAGGCCAGACTGAGGGAATTGGTGACCACAATCCTTACGAGGAGTCTCTTGTCATTGTGGCAGGAGCCCTCAAGGCCAGAGTGCAGGACTTGCTGTCCTGCAGCCTTCCTGAGGTTTCTCAGTCTCAGATGCCTTCAAGGCACAATTACATGACTTGTTGACTCAGAAATTCACCGTGCCATCTTTCTTTAAGGTGCACTCAAGGCCATACTCTGGCATGGCAAACAGATTTCTCAGTGTATTCAAAGGGTTCCGGAGGAAAAAAAAGGAAGACCATGGAGCTGCCCCAGCACAACAGCATGAAGAACTGGAGCAGTTCCAGCCACCGCAGGATGGTGAGTGGCAGAGTGGGGCTATAGGGCTGATGCCTGCAGCCACCTTGGCCCCATCCCATCCCATCCCATCCCATCCCATCCCATCCCATCCCCTGGGGACATGCCCATGGACAGGACGGAAGTGGGGCTGGGCAGACACTCCGCAGTGGCCGTGCTCCATCCCCTGGGGCATCCTGGCACTGTCCCTGCCTGGGGAGCGCGGGGCTGGGCTGTGTTCTCCGGCCTCTCCCGCAGCCCCTCAGCTCTGGCTGCGCTCGCTCTTTGCCAGGTGCAGCCCTGGACCCGACACAAGAGCAGGAACCCAGCCGTGGCCGCTTCCGCAGAAGCCTGAAGGTACCAGCAGCCATCCCCACCTGGGCTGGGCCTGCTGTCACTGCTCAGCTGAGCACCACTCTTGCAGCACTCCATGGAACACTCCGGGCTTCCCTGTCCTTTGTTCTCCTGCAGATGTTCCGGAAGTTCCTGCGCATTCGGCGGAGAAAGACCGGCAGCACAGCAGCTGAGGGCCCAGCCGAGCCTGACTCGGGGCTGACCGAGCTCCAGGCTGAGCCTGATGTCAGCCCGGATTCGGCTGAGCGCTCAGAAGACTCTGACGCCTCAGCGACTGAAACCTGGGCAAAGGCTCTTCACTCGTCAAAGACTGAGGATGTGGCCATCACAAACAGCAACAATGAAGAGACTCAGGGCATCACAAATACTGACACCATGCCCGCTCCCACTATGATTCATGCTCCCACTATGGATTTTTTTGAGGAGAATGCTGTTCCTTCTCAGCAGCAGGAAAGCAGCCTGGGGCCACACCTGGAGGCCTCCCAGGATTGTGTGTCCCCTCAAGCCATGGTAACCGGGCCCACTCAGCCTTTGAGGCCAGCACAGTGTGGTGGGAAGTAAACCACATCTTGGGGGCAGCATGGGAAGTTGCTCCCTTGGACAGTGCTCAAGTTTTCCCCATGCCTCCTCCAGGTGCCAGGCATTGTAAGGAACATCCACCAGAGGCTGGTGTCCCACGTCTCTGTGGATGCCAGGCTGCAAATTGACCTTGTGAGGCTGGCTGAAGAACACCCTGCTGACGTGGTGCTGACCCTCCTGCGCTGTGCCCCAACGTGTGACAGGTACAGGGCCCACGAGCCTGGAGAGCTCAGGGCTCAGCAGCCTTTAGGGCCCGTGGCCCTGCACAGCCTGTCCCATGGGGGCTGCCAGACAGGCAGAGAGGCCCAGGACCCTCGGGCCCCTCTGTTTCCTGAGCCTGCTGCCACTGCTCCTTCCCTGCCCTTCAGGGCTCCAGGGCTCTGTCACCTGGGCCCCCACAGCTGCACAGGGCATGGTGCTGTGACTGACATGCCCCTGACACAGAGCTCTGATCCCACAGAGCTGCTGCAGTGCTGTGGAGAGCCATAGTATTTCTGGGACCAGCAGTGGAGAAAGTGCTGCCAACACTGCTCTGTGTGATGGAGGACTGGCCTCTGACCAGAATGTGCACGTCTGATGGGGACAATGAGAACGTTTTTGCCCTGGCTGTGAGTTTCTGGAACTGGCCTTTGCTCACCCCCAGGTCGCCTCTCCAGCAGCTCTCCATCCTCTCCACGCCTCAGGCGCTGGGCTGAAACCTGGGCTCGGGGCAGGCTCAGGGGGCACCAGGCCTTCTGCTCCCCTGCGTCTGCCCTTGGGCCCTGCCCCATGGACACCTCGGCACTGAGCCCTGCCTTGGGCTGCTTCTCTTGCAGGCAACTCTGGTGATCTGGGTGATTGTCCAGGTGCCTGAGTCCTATGACGCCATGATCCTTTATTCTTCCCGCCTGTTTGTGGCTCTGCTCTTCCATGTTGTCATCACCACAGAGCTGAAGCCACCAGAGGGAGTTGTTAACTTCTGGAGAGCATGCCGGGAGGAACACCGCCTTCCCAGCAAGCCAAACAGGTCCCAGTCCTCCTGTCCTTCCCGTGCCCTTGTGGCCAGCGCCAGTGCTCCCAGTGTGACCTGGGCTTTTCTCTGCACACAGGTTTGCAGTGCAGGTCATGAAGGCTCTGCTCGGCCGACTGCAGTGTGACTATGTGGTGGTGGGTATGGAGTTCAAGCATGGCTGGGACATGCTGCTGTGTGCTGACACCCAGCACGATGCCGTGGGTCTGCTGGCCAGGTGAGACCCCCTTCTCCCCACTGCCCCCAGCATTTGTGCCCGGGTGCCCCACACAGTCCCTGTGGTCCTGGGCCAGAGGGCCTTGTCACCGAAGGATGGCCATGGAGACAGGAAAAGGCTGGGAGAGGAGGGTGCCCAGAAGGGGCTGCTCCTCAAAGCGCCCACACCCCCTCCAGGGATGCTGGGGAAAGACCAGACCTCTGTGAGTCAGTCCTGGGAGAGGTTTGGTCTCCCCACCTCAGGGCTTTGTGTCCTTTTCCCCCTTCCAGGGAGATGCTCTGTGTTTTGATCCCTTTGTGTTCTCGCATCGCACTCCACTTGCTCCGGCATCTTAGCAGGGAGGAGCCATACTGGGATCTTCCCTTCCTGGCATTCCTTGTGGAGGTGAGCCTGTTGGCCAGCGCTGCCTCGCTGAGCTGCCTCCCAGCTCTCTGCCCTCTCGTAGCCACAGCTGCCAGGACGGTGCCCACGCCCTGTGCTGCTGCCTGGGCCCAGCCCTGTGCGGTTCTGGGCTCCTCCCAGCCGGGTCCTCTGTCACTGCCCTGTGCCTTTCAGGTCCTGCATTGCCTGGACATGACTAAATGTGCAGACAGCATACTGGAGATCATGTCAAGGTACCTCTGGCATGAATGTAGTCAGAGGCGTCGCCTGGCGCTCAGAGGCCTCGTGGTGCTCAGCAAGGATCCCTCGATGGTGAGAAGGGGGCAGCGGCTGAAGCTGCGCTGGGCAAAGCAGCCCCTTGGGCTGGCAGGGCTTCAGGAGCTGAGGCAGCTGCTGCCAGCTCTCCTGCCTCACCTGCCCCACTGCTTTGGGACAGGCCTTTGGCCTGTGGGCCCTGAAGCAGCAGGGTGGGGCTGTAGAGCCAGGGCGGTGTTGGCCGTGCAGCCGTCCATGGCTTTCCAGCACAGCCTTGTGTTCCACACAGGCCAGAAGGATGTGCAGTCTATCTCAAAGCCTTCAGGGGCTGCTGCGTGAAGCAGATGGAGAGGTGGTCAGCATGAGCCTCCATGTGTTCACGAACATGCTCCAGCACAAACACATCCTGGTATCCAGCACCACTGCCCCAAAGCTGGCTGAGGCACTCCTGCTGCTCTTTGACCACGTAAGGCTCTGTGTCCCCAGCTGCAGGCACTGGCTGCTGCCCAGAAACTTTGTACCCAGGTGAGCCTGGAGTAAGTGGTCTTAAGGCTTCACCCTCTTCCTTTCCTCCAGGACAACAGCTATGTGCGGTTGCTCTCCCTTGAGCTTTTCTTCAGGGTGATGGACCTGGTAGTGGATGAGGGAAAAAAGCCCCTTGAGAAGATTTTGAGCCAAAGCCTGCTCCCACTCTTTTTCTACTGCTATGATGAGAATCAGCGCGTTGCAAAGGTGAGGTTTTGCGTGTTGCTGGTGGATCCCTGGGAGGGAGCTCAGCTGCCTCCTGCCCTGGCGCCTGGCGGGCTGCAGCCTCCTCCAGGTCTTGGCACAGGAACACGGGTCCTGTGCCCTGGGCTGTGGGGCCATCTCTTGGTCTCTGCTGCTCTCCAGGCCTCTCGGGAAACGCTGCTTCATGTGGCCAAATTCCTGAAGAGGAGGAAGCTCGAGCAGCTGGTGAGGAAGGGACAGCTGTGGAATTTTGCCGAGTGCCTGGTAAGGACGGCCTGGAAGCCCCAGGCTCAGCCTGGAGAAGCCCCCTGAGCGCGGTGCTGGGTGTGTGGGCTGGCAGCTGTGCCCCTGCCCGGTGCTGCACCCAGAGGCCACGCGGGCTCTTCTCCAGGCTCCCGTGGGCCCCAGCCGGGTGCCGATGGAGCTCCAGCCCAGCGGGGCTGCGGGGCGGCCCCGTGGCTCCCCGGGCAGCAGCCGGCCCTCTGCCGCCTCCAGAGCCCGGCGCCAGCGGCTGCTGGCCGGGCCTCGGGGCTGTGCGGGCAGGGGAGGCCGGGACAGGGCGCAGGGAGCGCCTGGCCCAGGGGCCGAGCCCGCGCCAACCTTTCCCTCCTGCCGCTCTCTCCAGCTGGAAGAGGACAGGAGCCGAGCGGCCGAGATCCTGCGCCGGGCCCTGCCCTACCTGCAGAGCCCACAGGAGCCCCTGAGAATGGCAGCCGTCAGGTTCATGGGTGAGCCACGAGCCCGGGCTCCCTCCCTGCCCTGCCGCAGCTCGGCCCCAGCCGTGGCTGCTGCCCCCGGCAGCGCCATCCGGGCCCGGTGCCGTGGAGCCCCGCCTGGCCTCGGCGCTGCTGCCGCCCTCCGGCAGCCGTGCCCTGGGGCGGCAGCGTGCGGCAAGGGCCCGGGCTGAGCCCTGCCGGGCCACCAGGGCGTGTGGCCACAGGGCTGGCAGCGCCGCTGGCAGGGAGCTGTGCCGCTGGGGCCGTGACAGCCTCTGTGTTCACAGGCATAGCCAGGCAGAGCTTGAGGGGACAGCAGGAAGAGCTCCAGCTGATCTGCAATGGTGAGTGTGGGCAGCGGGCTGACAGCGGGAGCTGGCGGGGGGAGCTGCGAGCTCTGCCCTGGCTGCAGAGGGCTCTGCTCCCTGTGCGCACGAGGGGTGCTGTGGGCACAGCACACAGAGATTGCTGGGACACGTCGGGAGTCCTGGCAAGTGCCTCCCAGCTGATTCCAGTGTCTCCTCCTCCCTTCTGGGTGGGATGGCCCTGTTCAGAAGGTCTCCTAGCATTCCCACAGATCCGGGATATGACCATGTCTCTGTTGCTGTCTCTTCCAGCCCTTCAAGCCCGGAGGCAAGATGCCAGCCCATCCTGCTCTAACCTGGAAAATCAAGCCCAGTTTCCCCAAAGAGCTAAAGAATTAGGGACATCATCTGGATCCAGTGAACCAGTGTCCCAAGAACACACCACTGAAGGAGACGTTGAAGAGGACATTGAAGGAGACATTGAAGGAGATATTGAAGAGGACGTCAGCTGTCAGTGATGCTGGAACTCCTGGCATAGCTGATGCGGGACACAGTTCTTGTGCCTTCAGCCCTCTCCCTGCCTTTAGATTGCTCCCTCCCTCCAGCCCCCAGACACTGCCCATCCCCTTTTTTTCTCTCCACTATTCCTCCCTTTTGATAGCTCTGCCTCACCATCCCTCAGCCTATCCATCACCTTTTTTTCCCCCCTCCACTCTCGCTCCCTGTTGACGGCTCCCTACCTCCAGCCCTCAGATCCTGCCCATCCCCTTTTTTCCCCTCCCACCTCATCCCTTGGTTTCGTCTTCCATTAATAAAGAGTTTGGCTTCTTCACTTTGCCTCCATATCTGTGGAGATGAAGTGGCACAAATCCCGAGCCCTGGGGCACACAGGCCCTGCTGCCGTCCTCTTCCACGCCATGTTTTGTGCACACACACACACAGAGGAACGAGGGCAGATCAGGCTGGAAAGGTGCCTGTGCTGAAATTCCACAACACTGTGGAGTTACAGATCTTACTGAGCACCCTGGAGCCACTGGATTTTGGAAGAGCCAACCTGAGTATGCTCTGAACCCAGCTGTGAGGGATTCCATAGCAAGCTTCCACGGAGGGCAAACGAGCACATTGGGAAGTTTTGCTCACTTTACTAACATTTTAAAATAGGAATGGAGATCTTGCAAAATTCTCCAAGCTGGGGGCTTTGCCCATCCCCACCAGTCAGGCAGCTCCCAGCTGCACCAGGCTGTGGCTTCAGAGATTTGCCAGCAGGAGATGCCCCTGTGAAGTCTAACAGATCCTGCCCTTGAGGGACTGTGGGAAGAAAAAGAAAGAAAGAAAGAAAGAAAGAAAGAAAGAAAGAAAGAAAGAAAGAAAGAAAGAAAGAAAGAAAGAAAGAAAGAAAGAAAGAAAGAAAGAAAGAAAGAAAGAAAGAAAGAAAGAAAGAAAGAAAGAAAGAAAGAAAGAAAGAAAGAAAGAAAGAAAGAAAGAAAGAAAGAAAGAGAAAGAAAGAAAGAAGAAAGAAAAGAAAGAAAGAAAGAGAAAGAAAGAAAGAGAAAGAAAGAAAGAAAGAAAGAAAGAAAGAAGAAAGAAAGAAAAGAAAGAAAGAAAGAAAGAAAGAAAGAGAAAGAAAGAAAGAAAGAAAGAAAGAAAGAAAGAAGAAAGAAAGAAAGAAAGAAAGAAAGAAAGAAAGAAAGAAAAGAAAGAAAGAAAGAAAGAGAAAGAAAGAACGAAAGAAAGAAGAAAGAAAGAAAGAAAGAAAGAAAGAAAGAGAAAAAGAAAAAGAAAAAGAAAAAGAAAGAGAAAAGAAAAGAAAAGAAAAGAAAAAAGAAAAGAAAAGAAAAGAAAAGAAAAGAAAAGAAAAGAAAAGAAAAGAAAAGAAAAGAAAAGAAAAGAAAAGAAAAAAGAAAAGAAGAAAGAAAAGAAAAGAAAAAAATAAAAGAAAAAAGAAAAGAAAAGAAAAGAAAAGAAAAGAAAAGAAAAGAAAAGAAAAGAAAAGAAAAGAAAAGAAAAGAAAAGAAAAGAGAAAAGAAAAGAAGAAAGAAAAGAAAAGAAAAAAATAAAAGAAAAAAGAAAAGAAAAGAAAAGAAAAGAAAAGAAAAGAAAAGAAAAGAAAAGAAAAGAAAAGAAAAGAAAAGAAAAGAAAAGAAATATTTTGACTCTAGGAACAGAATCAAGTCAGTCCAGCAGTATGGGAAAGAATTTAAAGTAGGTCATTTGACATAAAAGAAAAATACATGCAAACATTTTGCAGTGTGGCAGGCTCTAATATGAGCTATTTTCATTTCTAACAATTCATAGGCAAAAGACTGACTGCCAGTACATTATAAACTTGGGATCATCAGCAGTAGCTCCTGAGCAGTTCCATAACACTTCCACGTCGGACTTCATCTGGTGTCTTTTGGAGATTACCTGAGCACTGCTGGCATTCTCAATATGCCTATCTTTTCCTGCTTTGCTCCTGGAAGATATAGATGTGTGCTCAGCATTTTCTCTACACACCTAGTTGAGCTGACCAAAGTTCTAGAATAATTTTCCTGCAAAGTCTTTAGGTCTATTAGAAGGAATGCTTCCCTGTGAGGGTGGTGGGGCCCTGGCACAGGGTGCCCAGAGCAGCTGTGGCTGCCCCTGGATCCCTAGCAGTGCCCAAGACCAGGCTGGATGGGGCTTGGAGCACCCTGGGACAGTGGAAGGTGTCCCTGCCCACGGCAGGGGGAAGGGATAAGATGGGCTTTAAGGTCTCTTCCAACCCAAATCTTTTCAAGACTCTGTGATTCTAAGATACATCCCTAAAATACCTTGATGGCACCAGCAGGGCTATTTGTAGACATAAAATTAGGCAGGGGCTTTAGCATTTTGCTGAGTCAGGGCTTCACTGCAGGACGTGATAAACTGAATTCTTTTGAAAGCAAAGGATGCCATAAGGTCCTGCAGAGATAACAGTTCAAAGAAAACAGCAGCATAAATTGTAAAGTTGGGCATTTTTGTCAGGGGGAGCCAAGGAAGGAATTGGTTTTGCTTTGTTTTAGTGGCTCAGGTGACAGGAGGGAAAGGGAGGCAAAGTTCAAAGGTTGTAATAAACTGGCTTTCATCTGCTTTTCTCAACGGGCCACAAAACCCAACAAGCACTTGCCATGTCCAAGCACTGCTTTGTCTATGACCAGGACACTTTGGGGCCGTTGTGATGAAGTCAATCAAAAGCCTGACAGCTGGAAGATTTACTGTAATATTTACCTGGAGTATTTTGCAGTTTGCTTTAACACTGCTTCCCCTTTTTCCCAGCCTGCACGAGTGCCATGGTCAAGAGCAGAGCAGAGGCTGCCAAAAGAAGAAAAGCCCTGACCTATTTCCCCCTTGCACTTGCCCAGGCTTAGGCAGAAACACCAGTGGTCCACATTTACCAGATAAAATGAATCTTTTAAACCCAAAGATACCATGACATCTTAAGCATACACTTATAAAGGAAAAGTTCAGAACTCCATTTTAAACCACTTATGAGAGCATTTACCAAGACTCTGCCTAATGCTCAGCTGACGCTTTGTCAAAAACATTTATCACAAAACTTCTGAAGTTTCTTAGCTTCCCCCAAGTTATTAAAACTGGAACTGCAGAGTTTGTCATCAGACTCAGAGCACACACAAAATACATCAGGTATTTTTTCAGTCTGATTTTGAGAGTATTATACAAAACACAACACTCCCCATCAGGTTAATGTCTGACAGATAATGCTGAGCAGGCAGAACCCCTGTGCCTGATTGATCCGTGAGACAATTTTCATTTCCTAATTTGCTTTTTATTAAACACTTTGCAATCAAAGGGAATGGTGAGGAGTCTGCCACTCTCTGAGCAGGTTTCGTGTGAAGGCCTGATGTCAGCTTCAACATTTTCAGGCAACTTCTTGAATTTGTGATGCTCTGTCTCAAGAACATCTAAAACGTTATGTCAACACTGTGCTACTGAAAAACTGCTATTGTGAACAAAAATTAACCAGCAAAACATCTGGTTCTGCTGCTTGCTGTACTCTTAACCACTGTTCTGCAAAAACAAACATCAGGGGTTGGGGCAGAATTTCCTGCAATGACTTGGAGAACGCCGGAGTTGTGATAAAGCAGATTTATCAATCCCTGTCTGAACGAGGCAATCTTCTGCTGCCCGGGACTTCATTCCCAACCAAGTTTATCACCAAACTGCCACTTTAAGTGGGTGTTCAGATACTTCACACCTGGAGCCTGCGCAGAGGCTCCAGCAGACCCCTGGTGCTCTACAAATGTCTCTTTAAAATGCATTGCTCCTCACAGATACACCAAGACTTGGAAATATAAACTTTTCTTACAGGCCGTACTGAGCCTCTTATTTAGTTTTTCTCTTTGAAAACAGAAATATGAAATATTTCTAATCAATGGGCCAATCTGATTCCCAGTAAGAATGAAAGAAAAGCTATTTATTTTGTGCAATCAAGTGCTCAGTATTGCTGCAATTCTCCCATTACATAAAATAGCACACATTTTCTTGCACACAAGGCACACACAAAGAAATCTAACAATGTCTTTTTACCTTTCAAAGTAACCTTAATCAACAAAATTAACTCGCAAGGCAAACCACTGCTTTTTGAACTGAACAAGAGCGAGCTTGACTCAATACATGTGAGATGTGAGAGGCAGCAAAGTAATAGCTGCTAAAATTATGTCTGGAAGCCAAAAACGGTGTGATCCTTGACAGGGGAGGATGCTCACTTGGAAACTTGGAAATTCTTTTATTCAAAGTCTTTAATGACCTCCAACTCAATTACATTTGCAACAAGACATGACAATGCAAATGTCATGTGCTCCTATTTAAAAGTATGAGTGAAAATGGAGTATTTTTTAAGCCTGATTTTTTTTTTTTTTTTTTTTTACTTTTTAATCATGTTGAGATGAAGCTCATTTACTTAAAAAGAAAAAATGAAACAGATCGTCCTCTGCAGCTGGTCAAACAGATTACGAAACTCTAATCTCAGTAGCCTGAGGAAAACCAAAACTGTTTTTCAAGTATCTATTTTATAGAGCACTAGCTTTATACTTTTTAAAAGAGGTATTAACATAACTGATCAGAACATCCCAGAACGTTTCTGATCTAGTTAATCATATGACGTTATGACAGAGATTCTTGCTGTCATAATGCCAATGTTTCTAAACATTTCTAAAATCCTTTAAGATTTTTTGGTTTGGTTTTTTTTTTTTTTTTTCCAAATCAGACATGGGGAAGATCTATTTAGTTTCTTCAGAAGTTTTTCTGTCTATTTTAGAGCTCTACAAAAGTAGTGCAGAATATTTCAGATAGACAGACACATACAGACATAGCATGGAACAATGTCAGGCTCCATGACTTATTTAAATATTTCTGATAGCTTTTTATACAAAACATTTTACTCTAATTCCTGCATAACTCATTTCTGGAAGTCCTCACCACTGTATTTCTTTAACTCTGTTGTATTCTTTACAGCTGAACTGGAAACATCAATAAAAAAAATCAGAATTTGTCTAGTTTAAATTTACTGGGTTTGTTTCCCTTAAAAGCAATTATTTAAGCATTCAAGCCCATGCTGCAATTTTTGGTGCTAATAGTTTCTCCAGTAGAGGTAAGAATAAGGTGTAATTTATACATAGGCAAGCTAGGAAGAGGATAAGAGGGGAAAAACACTTGCCAAAGCCATTGCTGTGCCTCAGATACAGTTTTAGTGGGGTGTCAAGAGCTCTTATCACAGCTGTGACAATGCAGATTGATTTCCATTGAGAGCTTTTGGGCTTTGTTTGTTTGTTTGTTTGTTTTTGTGGGGTTTTTTGTTAAGTCTGTTTCAGCTTAGTTTTGAGCTGAAACTGGTGTTTCAGTGTGAAGATCTTTCTGCAGTGGCAGAAAAGTCTTACATGAAAAGGCATAGGAAGAGAGGAGCTCAGTCCTGCTGAGTTACTTGTGACTCTAACAGGCATCCTCAAGATATCCCCCTGCTTCTGCTTCCCAGGAACACCCACAGGGTCCTGACAAGTCAGCCGAGATACCCCCAAAAGGCACACAAAGCTTTTTTTAAAAAAATGTATGTATATAGTTCCAAACATTCCTATATGGACAGCATTTTTAAAATACAACAGGACTAAAAAGAACAGAAAACAGATCAGGTTCTGAAGCACCATGAGGTTCTCATTTGTGCAGCTCCACATTAACGACTCTCAGCCGAACTGCACAGATAACTTCATGCACCTCAAAACCTTCCCCTTATCACAACTGAGACAAAAACTGCAGGAAAAACAAGAAGAACTGTGGCACAATGTGAAAGATCTAAGAATTCCAGTACTGGTTAAGTTCATAAAGCTCAGTCCAGTTCAGGATCTGATAAGGAAGCGCAAATGATCTTAGTCTCTGCTGAGATGGAGAAGGGACGTCAGCTCTTCACACCCACCACAAGGCTGAGTTAGAAACACAAATGAGTGCTCAGCAACACCAGACTTCATCTGCAAACACACATTTCCATACAATGGTTATGAATAGACACAAACATTGAGTAAAAGTGATGTGTTATTCTGGTAGAAGGAAGAAAACAATACATCAGGTAGGAGTCCCTTGGAGTTCAGAGCAGGGCTGTGGTCAAAGGTGTTTCCAGGCAGACAATTAAAAAATCCACTGATAATATCCAAACTGTTAAATATCTTCAGTAATTGCTGTTCTACCTTGCTGAATTACAAGAGCAAAACTGGAAAGGACATGAATGATATTGACAGTAGAAACAAAAGCAAGGGGAATTTAAATACAGCACATAGAGTTGTTTTCTGGAGCCAGAGAGTGTCAATACCCGCGCTGCATTTCTCCTTCCACCTGCCTGCAGAGTCCTGTCTTAGTTCAGTGGTGCAGGTGTTCCTGCAGGTACCTAACATCTGTCATCCTGAATTTTTATTTATACAGCTCCATTTGGCCCCTGCCAGGCTTCTCAGTAAGCAAACAAACTCACTTTTCACGTTCAGTGTTCTTGTTTGTACTTTACACCCTTTCTTACATAACAATGCTGGCAGAGAGCAGAGCAGGGAGAGCACCCGGGGCTCCCGCTGTGGGTGCAGGGGGTTGAACACTCCTTGTGGGCATCATCCCTCCCTGAACGAGCACATCCTCTTCCTGGGTCTCCTCCAGGTGGGTTCCTGCTGTGGAAAGGTGGGTGCAGGGTGGCAAGGGAATGAAAAAGCCAAGGAGGCACCACAAGTGGGAGCTCATGGCAATCCCTGGGCACTCATTTAAAAAAATGGAAAGGAAAACATTACAGCACTTCAGGGTTTAACATATTTTCAACAATTTTAGTTGGGAAGAGAGATAGCACAACCTTCCATTGAAATGAAAATGTTGCGCTGCTGAGACATCGACTCTCAGGAGCCGGGATGGACTCAGTGATCTCAGAGGTCTTTTCCAGCCTTAATAATTCTGTGAATCTGGACCAGCACCACTGCCCACCTGGCAAGTGCACAAATGATGTGTTTTCCTAAACCACAGGATATCTTGATCCTGGTAATTATAGACCAGTCAGCCTGACCTCAGTACCTGGCAAAATAATGGAACAGTTTATATTAAGTGCCATCACACAGAATTATAGGATGGCCAGGGTATCAGACCCAGTCAGCATGGGTTTAGGAGGGGTAGGTCATGTTTAACCAATCTGGTCACCTTTTATGACCAGTTAACCCGCCTAGTGGATGCAGGGAAGGCTGTAGATGTTGTTTGTTTGGATTTCAGCAAGGCCTTTGACTCTGTCTGCCACAGCATACTCCTAGATAAGCTGGCAGTCCGTGGCTTGGACAGGAGCACTCCGTGCTGGGTTAGGAACTGGCTGCATGGCCGGGCCCAGAGAGTGGTCGTGAATGGTGCTGCATCCAGCTGGCGGCCAGTCACCAGTGGTGTCCCTCAGGGGTCTGTGCTAGGGCCAGTTCTGTTTAATGTTTTTATTGATGATATGGATGAGGGTTTAGAGTCTTTCATTAGTAAATTTGCAGATGACACTAAGCTGGGAGCGTGTGTCGATCTGTTAGAGGGACGGAGGGCTTTGCAGAGGGACTTGGAACAGTTGGATGGATGGGCAGAATCTAATGGGATGAAGTTCAATAAGTCCAAGTGCCAATTCCTGCACTTTGGCCACAATAACCCCCTGCAACGCTATAGGCTGGGGACGGTGTGGCTGGACAGTGCTCAGGTGGAAAGGGACCTGGGGGTGCTGGTTGACAGTCGGCTGAACATGAGCCAGCAGTGTGCCCAGGTGGCCAAGAAGGCCAATGGCATCCTGGCCACTATCAGGAAAAGTGTGGCTAGCAGGAGCAGGGAGGTCATTCTTCCCCTGTACTCGGTACTGGTGAGGTCACACCTCGAGTGCTGTGTCCAGTTCTGGGCCCCTCAGTTTAGGAGGGACGTTGAGATGCTTGAGCGTGTCCAAAGGAGAGCAACGAGGCTGGTGAGGGGCTTGGAACACAAGCCGTATGAGGAATGACTGAGGGAGCTGGGATTGTTTAGCCTGGAGAAAAGGAGACTCAGAGGTGACCTTATTGCTCTCTTCAACTTCCTGAAGGGTGGCTGTGGTGAGCTGGGGGTCGGTCTCTTTCTCCGGGCAACAGCAGATAGAACAAGAGGACACAGTCTCAAGCTGTGCCACGGGCGATAGAGGCTAGACTTAAGGAAGAAGTTTTTCACAGAAAGAGTGGTCAAATACTGGAATCATCTGCCCAGGGAGGTGGTGGAGTCACCATCCCTGGATGTGTTTAAAAAAAAGACTGGATGTGGCACTTGGTGCCATGATCTAGTTGAGGTGTTAAAACATGGGTTGGACTCAATGATCTTAAAGGTCTCTTCCAACCTAGAAATTCTGTGAAATTCTGTGAAATCTGCATGAAGCTTTAGTGCTGCCATGTCCAAACTGATATTTGCCTAGAAAAGGGACTGGCTTGTTTTCCCCTGATCTGGTTCTAGAAGAACTTGCATCCACTCTTTTTTGTCTTACGAATGATCTGTTTTCAGGACACGAGTGATGCTCTCCTTCCTCCCCACACCAGGCTTTATTCCTTTGGGATGATCTGAACTGTGAGACAGCAAACCCCAGGGCAAAACTGAACTGGGACTTCCTGGCAGATCTCAAGAGGGAAGTGAACAGGGCATTGCATGTTTTGTCTTCTACGGCCAATGTGGCCTGGTTTGAAATCCATGATCTCATGCCATGCTGGGCCAGGAAAATGGCATATCCAGGGCATGGGCTTCCAGCATAAAATACAAGTGAGCTGATCTGATGTGACTCTGTTCACCTGCCAACAGCCCTGGCAGAAAAATAAACAGGTTCTGGGGATAAGCTGCTGCTGGAGGCAAAGCAGGAACCATTAGAAGAGCTGCCCTGACCTGCGAGGAACTGGTGTTTTTGCTTTGAACTTCAGCAAATCTTAATGAACTCTTCATAACTGGCAATCTGGGGTTTTCACTGGTGACTTCTTTTCTGGAGGTGCCAAACAAAGGAGACAAATTCAACACTGGAAATACAAATTTGGGTCTGACAGTTGGTTGTCCAGGCCAGTGAAGTGTGGCATTCACATACCCTCTGAACAGAGAGATTTAGCTTTCTCAGGATTTCTCCCGAGAGAAGCTGGGAGAGAAGCAGAGAAAAGAGAATCAGTGAAGCAGTTCCAACACCACTGCAGGTCACTCTTTGAGGTGTATCAGGAATTAGATTGGTACGTGAAGGTGCATCAGTGCTGAAGAATTTGGTTTCATAAATATTAAAACGTGTTGATTTAATTGAAGTGATTGACTTCAGTGCAGTGAAGGCTTAAACTAAAATAAGCAGAGGCAGTTTTAGTAGTAGAAGTTGTTAAAAAGTGATTGTGTCCTCCTCCTTACTCGGAGTAGGAAGGTTTTGGTTGTCCTTGACTCATCCCTGCTTTACTGCTCTTCCACTCCTCTGTTATCTAGCAGTTTTGGAGGGGATGCTGCCAAGAAATTAATTTAAAGTCCTAAATTTTATCCTGTAGGCAACACTTAATTCTGTTTCCTGAGAATAAATTTCATAGGCAGACCCCTGAAGAAGAAAATGGGGGAACTCTTTGCCCCATGAATCAGTCAGGCTTCCTGAAGGGGCCAAAGATACAAAACTACAGATGCCTGCACAGAAGCACTTCAGTAAAAGCTTCAGCCTTGAGGTTCACAGTCTTTTCCATAAGCCTCAAGCCCCCAGTCTTCCTCATGCATATTTTCAAGGGTCAACAAATCAAATATTTAGTGTCTCAGATCCTGTTCATCAGTGAATCAAGACATGATGGTGCAAGAATTAGCAACAATGAACTGTTCCCAGGAAAGGCATCCCACTCTCCAATGCAGGATGGGGGATGGACACAAAAGGCATATCCACATGCAACAGGCTCAAAGAATAAAGTATATTTTTAATACAACTAATCTAGTTTTCCATCTTATTTTATACAGGTGTGCTGTATGAACTCACAGAGGCAAGGTCCTTGGGCTGAAAGGCAACGAGGTGTACAAACAGAAAATATTCACTGCAGAAATTTTAGTGGGAAAAGGAGCAGAGTACAACACACAGAATAGACTTTCTCCTGCTTCTGGACTCCAGTGCTATTTTGGCTGCCAGCAGTACACAAAATTTCCACAGAAGGGCAAATCAAACCAATTTCCCTGAGGATGGAGGCATCCGAAAACTCGCTGAGGTTATTCCGTGGGTGCCTACGCGTTCTCTAAGCAGATGAGCAGCTTCACTTTGAATCCATGTCAAACCGCAAGGACTGGCTGATAGGAACATTCAATTAAAATGATCTCGTTCCTCTAGAAAAAGCTGGCAAACAGCTCCACCTCACCTTTCCTAGCTGGGCACAATGGGGCGACTGATGCTGCGAGGAAATGGGATAGGTTTGTACCGAGGAGCCGATGGGTCAGGTTTGGTGACAGTGTTTGTAGTTTTCACCTCTTACCCAAATCTCTGAGATGAACAAGCCACTTCTGCTGAGCACACAACTGTTGTAGGTGTTGGCAAACCCAATGAGAAGAATGATGATGTCTGACTTATTTCAGAAGGCTGAATGATTTCTTTATTATAATTATGCTATGATACATTAATATACTATATAAAAGAGGACACTAAAAACTACATGCTACTTTCTCTAACTATCCTTTCTAACTCCCTCACAACTCGTGACCCTGTTCGCCAGAGTCCAGACACAGGCGGATCTGATTGGCCATCAGGCCCAAACAATCCACCATGATCCAACCAAGCATTTGCTCTAGGTAAACAATTCTCCAAACACATTCCACAAGAGAAAAACAAGGAGCAGAAATAGAAATTGTTTTCTCTTTTACTTCTCTCTGTGCACCTTTATAAAAATCCTGAGAGAGAGAGAAATGTGCTTGCCACACACAACTGTGAGAAAGTCAGAGCTAGAGCTTTGGCAAACACCGAGCTGAGCTAATTAAACAGGGGTTTTGAAGAACTCCAAACTTTACGCTTTTATTTGGACCTTTTGATGTCGTACCTGGTGCTGTTTCACACCACTGGGGCTCCAGAGAAAGGCAGGAGCTGCTCCCCTGCTCAGCTCTGAGTTGAGTTTGCCATCTGATCTGCTGAACACACAGATAAAAGTCCCTGCAGACTTTTCTCCCTTTTCAAGTGCAGCACTGTAACTTGGGAAGTTCTTTCATTCTCAACTCTGCTGACGCAAGAAAGTGGCAGGAATATGGCAGCTTTGGCTGCTTTCCTTTTGTAGCTCTTTGTAAATAATCTTTTAATGCTAACAAAACCATAGGTATTTTCATTTTGGATGGAAAATCATTCCTGTTATAGAAAATTAAGGCAACGCCTTTCAAAAAGTGCTACTGACCACTTGATTCTTCTCCTACCCTGCCTTTAAATATTGGTAAATAGTTACCATGCACAGGTATCGGATTCTCCAGGTTTCCCTTGTTACACTCAAGAAAAGCCCAACTAGTATGAAAATGGTGAAGTTTAACAAATATATTTCAATTTCCCTGTGAGGTGCCATTCAAAAGTGCTAGCCAGTCATTTTTTAAAAAACACTCTTGATATTTGATCTTCTTGAGTTTCAGTTACATATGAAGCTGGAGAGCCAGCAGAAAATTCTAAGTGGAATCTGAAGATTTCTTAAGTCAACACTCATTTTGGCAGGAGCACTTTAATGCACAAAGCTGAAATCCTCAGTGACTCTCTCCTGCTGATATCCCTGGAGTAACCATCATCACGATCAGCACAAAATCAAAAGCCACCTACAGCAGAACATACAGCTCTGCAAAAAAAAGGATGTGGACACAAATGCTGGAAGTGGTGTAGGCACAGTGGCATCAGCCAGGGCAACCTGGTGCTGCTCCAGCTCACCCCTGGGATGAGCCAGGCCGTAAGAGAGAGATCTCTCAGGGAAAGGAGATGTTGATAACAAAGCAGGTCCACATCCCCAAACCCCTGCTTGCCAAACCCTGCACCTTGCCTTGCTGTGGCAGGCTTTAAACCCTTCAGTGCAGAGCTACAAACGTTTGTGGCCCGCGGCAGCCTCGCTTTGAAGACGTCGCTTTCCCCGGCACCCTTTTGTTGGTGGAATCCGTGGTTCACACAGATTGTGTTTCCACCTCCATGGCTGGAGAAGCCCTGCAGTCAAGGCTGTTCCAGGAGCAGGGAAGGAGGCTGCGTTCCAGGAACTCACTGGAACTGCAACAAAGCACAGCCCTTGGAAAGCCTACACAGCCCTGGGCACCGACTGTTTTACAGATGCCCCGTCTTTGGATGGCAATAGACACTTGTTTTTATCTTTATCTTTTTTTCTTCCCCTCTCCAGTAAAGTCCCAGACCTTGGAGCACAGGCTCTTCCTCCTGGGCATTCTGCCTCCTAACTCCTGGGTATCTCCCCAGCTCTGTCTTTTTTAAGCACCACTTTCTCCTTCTGCTCTCTGGAGAGAAAAACGCCATTGAAATGCAGCAGTAAACTCTGAGCATCACAGCAGCCTTAAAAAAGCTGATTTCCATTTTCTTATAACACACTTCTAAACCTTGTCCGCCCTTCTTTACAAACTGTTTGGGCTTCTATCAGTATTACTTAACACTTACTAATAATAAGAGTGTTTTGTCTGCACCTTTTTAATTACCCAGGACCCCTCTCAGTGTTATTACGCTTGTCTTGTCAATTAAAAGCAGTGAATTTTATGGCTGGTTTTGAATTTTTTTCCCTATTTTTCCAGTGCAAATTTAGTGTAGTTCACATTACTACAAGCAAGACAGTTTAGCTGTTTTATTTTAATATTTTATTCTGCATTTATAGAATCTTTAACTCCATAATGTGGAGACAGGTGGCATTCCTTCTTGGGCTAACAAGGAATAAAAAGGACTTCATGCAGAGCAAAGTGCCTTCTGGAGGGAAAATAAAACATTGAGGACAACAATGATAATAATGTAGGAAAAAGTAAAAATACCAACTTTTAAACCTGTCAGATAAATCTGCACTGCAGTTCAGAAGAAAAGGCAGGCACTAGCTTTAGTCTTTTATAAAACTTGTAAGTCTGATTTTGTTGTTGGCCATGGTAAGTTCTTCAATGTGTTGAGACATGAAAAGTCAAGAAAAATGCCAGAGTGCAAAGTTTGCTGCAGGAAAAAAAAAAAAAAAAAGATGACTCAATTCTTTGCCTCACAAAGCATGTCAAAGATGTTATAAAGTACTTACAGATGCTCAGCCACTCGGATTGCCTGGCTGGCCAAACATCTGAAACCCTGTAATTTTGAAGAGAAGGTACTATGCTTCAGACAATGAAATAATTTCTGTGGCAACAGAAAAAGAGAGATGCTTTTGAAAGGAAGAGATTTTAAAATCAGAATTTCAGTTGTGATCAATAGCTATCTAAGCCTAACACGGAAGTCAGCCTATTTTAATTATCATTTATAAGGAATGAGTCAATCCAGGCCTTTAAAGATAACCAGGTAATGGAATCAAGAGACAGAGCTGAAGGAAGAGTTGAAAACCTCAAGGCTAAACCCTCATTTCTCTAACAGACAGAATTTGGGTGAAACTACCATTTACATCAACAAAGACTCTGAAAAAACAGGTGCCTCAGAGTTTGGACCCCATGAAACAGAGAAAGCAAAGCCATAAAAGACCTGCAGATTTAATTTGCCTATTCTTTTGGAAGATGTGACTTCCTCTGCTGATCAAACAGAATATAGGAAGTTATGAGCAAGATAAAGTCATTTGCCTGGTAAATTTTAAGGTCTGCCTTCCAATGCTAAAGCACCAGTGCTGGTGCCTTGTAATTCCCTGCTAATAAAAGACACGGCAGAGTTATGGATGTTATTACAGGCTAAAGTCAGTGACAAACAAATCCATGAAAAAGCACTCCGTGTATTTAACACCAAGATGGTCCCTTACAAGTCTTTCTTTCACCATGCCAAATGGTTTATCATGGTAATGCTTGGGCACGAAGGCAATTAAGAGGATTAGAAGTGCCTCTGGAGAACTTTGTGACACGCACATCTCCGAGGCTCTGCGGTGACTGACAGCATCTGGCACGGCTGTGGCCACAGAGCCACCACCAACAGTGGGGCATGTTCTGACCAGATGTCTTACAAGACATCAGCCAGTGCCAACACTGAAATGCTGAAATGCTGACCTCCTTTCT
Source organism: Anomalospiza imberbis (assembly GCF_031753505.1). Lineage (NCBI taxonomy): Eukaryota > Metazoa > Chordata > Aves > Passeriformes > Viduidae > Anomalospiza > Anomalospiza imberbis. The sequence continues at coordinate 156,071 of NW_027099541.1, read as the reverse complement.
ACAGGCACTGCTGGCTAAAAAAAAAAAAAAAAAAAAAAAAAAAGAAACCACAAAACCCAAAAAAAACAAAACAAAACAAAACAACAACAACAAAAACCCTGAAACATTCAAACAACCAAAAAACTTCTTCATCCAAGTTAAAACAGAAAATGCAACAAAATATCTTTAAAATCTCACCCATAATATGGATCTGTTGACAAAATTTATCCTGAGCTAGTAGTTGAGGTTGTAGCAGTTAATTCTGCCACCTCAGTGTATCCTGGGGAATAAAGCGAGTCAAGACTCCCTTTCCAAAAAGCCCTTGACAAAATATATACCTTTACCCTGAGTTTTAGATTTTCATTTAGAGTTTACACCAAGCTTTCAGGGCTTTTCTCCCCTAATTAATATCCCCTGTGCTGTCACTTACACAGGATCACAGTCTCCTGAACCACCAGTCACCACAGCCTTCATTTCCACCTTTGCCACAACCCTTGGGTGAAGTCAAGGCTTTGCCCTCCTGTCTCCCTTTTAAACCAGGACTAAAAATGCTTCTTCTCCACATCAGGGCAGCTTAGCTTGGGTGCTCTCAGATGCCTCTCATCCCTTAATAAGCACTAATTAATGGCATTTAAACCACTGAGATTTACCTTTGCTTGGGACTTTTAAACCAATCAACTCGAATTATTTATTTATTACCAACTCCAGCCCTGGCTCTGGCAGAGTGCAATGCTGGTGTTCCAAAAGGTGTTTTGAGGACAAAAAACTGAATACCTCTGCAGGGCTGCAGTTGCTCAGTTAATGTTCCTAGAGACCTAATGTGCTTTTCCTTTTAATAAAGAATATTATTTGTAGTTACCAGTGGAATTTGCTAATAAACATGGCTGATGATGAAATAGAACTACAAGTAAAATTAGCTTGTGCATCAAATTTTTGAAAACACATATTTTTGATAGAAAAATTTGGTAATTTTTACAGTTGCACGGAGGAAATTTACTGTGTTGATAAAACCCTCAGGACTTTGCAGAGGAGAAGAGCCTTTGGCTCCAAGATGCAGCAGCATTTAACAAATATAGGACATCAGGAATACTCAATGCCCAAAAAGGCCCAGGCAATTTAAACCCCAAAATTTTTCCCTTTGCTCTGCTATGGCTATAAAACACTTTGACTTTTTTCCCCCCTCTCAACATTTTTAAACATAACAAAGAAAAACAACTGTTTCAAAATTTTTCACATAAAGGGGAACATTATTATAGGCCATTCTTTTCTAGAAATCTTTTAAGTCTCATTCATTAACAGAATGAATCTGATCATAAGCTGGCTGACATACAAAGTGTTGAAATATGTCATCTTCCAACCATGCTTTGCTAATGAAATCTTGGTCCTAATTCAGGGATTTAACAGACTCCTAGAATCTGTAACAGGAATCAAACAACAGTTGTGGTTCATCTGGAAAAAAACCAGCAATTTCCCCCTTTTCTGTTGTGGGTTTGTCACTGTATGCTCTCCATCATCCATTTCTTTCCAGAATCTACTTTTTGATGTGGAGTCCCCACTTGGCCATCAATTTCAGCATTAAAATGCTCTGAACATGTTTTGCAGTTCCAATCCCAGGAAATGTTTTGTACTTTCAATCCCAGGATCCAAAAGGATTTAATAAAAAACTGAACAACTAAGCCTAAACAACCAAGGCTGGGATTTCATAAATAACCTCAAGGTATCTTTATGATGCCACCAACTTCTTGTTTTGCCCAGTCCAGTAACCAAAAGCAGCAGAGAAGTTTGGTAAATGCTCTGACTGTTGGAATTATCAAGCTCCAGGCTGCTGTGGGTAGATCACTACGAGGATGCAGGAAACATAATTTTAAAATTTTAAAATAAAATTTTAAAAAATAAAACTAATTAATTTTAAAAAATTAAAAATAACAAAATTATTAAAAATTAAATTATTTTTTTCAAAAATAAAAAGCTTACCCCACACATCAGTGGCCAGGGAAGCTCCTGCCCAGACATTGCCAGTTCAGTGCCAGCCCCTCACTGGGGAGCGGCAATCCCAGCCTGAAGCATCACAAAGGGGTACCAGACATGGCACTTCAGGCAGGTTTTCCAAACATCCGCAGGGTGTTTGGAAAACATCACACAGCTCTGATCCCAGCTGGACCTGGGACCGTGATTCCTGATCTCTGGGGTGAGCGCACCTGAGGCACAGCTCAGTGACCAGGTGAGCTCTGCTCTGTGTCCCCTCTGCCCCAGCTCAGTGTCCTTGGGCTCTGCTCTGAATTGAACTCCTGGAGAGCCCAAAGCAAGGACATCCATGGCACTGAGGGGGAGCTGGGTTTGGGGTCACACCTCAGCTGCTGTGGGCTCTGCCCCGAGCCATTGCTGCTCTGTGACACCCAGAGGGGTCACCCTGTGAGCCACAAGAGAGGAACGTGAGAGCCAAAGGTTTGTCCTGATCTTAGGAGTGATGACAAGTCTGACTTGCCCTTGGGCCAGACCTGACACAGAGTGCCAAGGCCTTCAAGCATTTGTCTCAAACTGACCCAAACTGAGGCCATCTGAAGGCAAAAAGCCTTGTTCAAATTGCCTTTTTAGGTTGTCAAAAGAAGCAGAACATTCTTGAAAGTTTCATTCCTTCTTTTTGACTAAATATTTAAGATACTACCTTAAAAAATATTGAGTTGAAGGAGATGGATGCAATTGTGCAATAATAACAAATCAGAAATCTTTTACCAGCAAAGAGAGTCAGGAACTTGAATTAACATCAAAATCATGTGTTATGGCATCCACATCTGGATATCACTTAACTGCCTAAATTCCAAACTTCTCTTAGAGCCAGTTGGTTTCTGTAAAAATGTATTTCTGTCTTTGAAAGGAAATAATAATTGGAAGGTCTTACAGGAAGCCACCCAATACCAATAGAGGAAATTGCAATCTGTTCCTCAATGTTGGTTTAAATCAGTGTTATATTTAGCAAAGGCTGTTTTTTAATGATAGTATTTTCAATAGCTTTTACTACACTGAGTCTTCTCAAAGGCTTGCATTATATTAAGAATTGCTTTGTTTGTAAAATGTTTCTTTAATCAAGGTCTTCAGCTTACCCTAGGTTAGATGTTGTTCCCCATCTCCAGGACATCCAAGATTCAATTTTCACCAACCCCCCCCCCTTTTTTTTTTTTTTTTTTTTTTTTTTTTCGTGCCCCAGGCTAATAAAAAGCAAAGTATTTCTGCATATGCTTGCCTAGAAATATGTGTGGTTCTTAAAAATACAAACTGATCAAATATTAAACCACCTTTTTCTGTTTCCAGAAGTATACACAGCATTTTAGCTTCCTAGGAATTTTCTGCTTGGGTATCTGAATTTCAGTATATTTCCATTAAATCAGTGGTTTCAAAGGAAGATGTTTTTTAAATACAGTATTAATGATACTAAACAAAATTCAAGAACTCCAAGCAAAACAGCTTCTCCAATTTCTTCTCCAAGCTGACAAAATCGTTTAAAACTTACTCCCAACACCAGTGCTAAAAACTCCCTGGGACGCTGCTCAGAAATCCTGTGCAGAATTTCCCTGTGGTTTTTATGGATTTCATTACATTGTGAAGTAATACCATCAAAATGAAGTTTATAACAGTTTTACATGCAGAAGGGTTTCATACCACCTATAATAATTACTGTTCAAAAACTGGTGTTTAAACAGCTGAATTATTCCACTGCGTGTAACTTAAGAGAATCCAGAAATTCAAGAGTAGAGTTTGCACCAGAAAAAAAATGCTGCTTAAGAGTCTAAACCGTGTTTTTCCAGCATGTAACTCAAGAAGGCACATGATAACTTGAATTACAGTGTATTTCTGACTCTGTGGAAGATGATTCCACTGTCACGGGGTTTCTGCAGATCCTGGTGGCCACTGGAAAAATGAACTACAAATAGTCCATGTTCCTAAGTGGTAAAAATTCACCTGCACCTGAAAATAATGTGATTTACCTGTGTCCTCTCTGCAGAGCCTGGTGATAAAATAACATACCTGTGGTGATTCTACCTGCATAACAGATTAGAGCCAGCATTTTTATAGTTACACCTTTCACAGAATGATCAGAAAGAAAATTCTTTTCCTCAACAAGCACACAAAGAAAGGCAGACATTTTCCTTAAGAAAAAATAATGACAATTCAAAACTGATGAAAGAAAGGGAAAAGCCACTCTGCAGATGATGAGACAGTAATGACAATGTAATGCAAGTCATTCCAATATAGAGGACCGCATTAACTGCACCATAATCCAATGGATTTCCAACATTTAAAAACTTTCATGGTATCTTTCAGGCACAAAAGAATTTACGTAAACTGCAGGAGTTGATTTTTCCATGAGTTTTTACATTTAATAATGTAATTCTTTGGTATGATTGAATGCCTTTACAAAGGAAAAGAAAAGGAATTTCATCCTTCAATACAACTTCTCATGAGGTGCTTTTGTTGTCAAACACGGCAGATGACAGTTTCAAAATTTTCCCATTGCTCTTTACTACTCTGAGAAGAAAAAATGTTTAAAAGCCAATTCTGCTCACTTCTACAGGTGGGATTCCCTGCAACCGCTTTGAGTCAAGGTGTCAAAGCAGCAAGAACACAATGTGGCTGTTCAGTCCCTTAGAACAATGAGAAAGGCCAAAGAACGGAATTCTGATGCAAAATATGTCTGAAAAAATATAATAAAATAGGTATAAAATTACAGAAAACAAATACTTTATTCCTTTAACATTCAGCACAGACTTAGCTTGTATTTTTCAGTGGAAGCTATGCACAAACTGTCCTTCAATGCAGCCTTACACATAAAAGTTGGGAAAGTTTGTGAAAACCAGGCTGCAGCCCAGGCCACGCTGCTGCCTCATTCTCCTAATTTTCACCTTTCCTCTCTTTTAAGCCCTGAAAGCACAGCATAAAGGTGCTGAAAATACACTAGAACATCAGGGCCAGTACAAAAAGAAAGAGAACAGGAAAGATTCAAGTGTTTGATGGACATGGATGGATCAGATTTGCCAAATCCAGGCGTTTTGTGCAGGCATAGGATCAGCTAGAGCAGAGGGAGCCTGACTCGTCAGCTCCATCAAAGGCAAGGTCTGGGGGCGTCTGGGTGAGCTCTGTGTGAGCAGGAACCATCCCTGCATTCAGAACTTTTAATTACCCTCACCCAGGCAGCAGCATCGGCGACTGAAATCCCCAGATTACCTTGATTGCTCTGTCATTATCTGTCATCAGCCGCTGCTCCTCATCTTCCAACTTCTGTGCCACTTCCTGGAGCCGCTGCTCCGCCACGAGCCGCTGCCGGCTGTTCTCCTCTGTCAGGAAGGAAATGGTTGTTTTCAGTTCAGCTATCTCCTGAAAAGAAAGCAGCATGTTGAAGCTCCCCTCAGTAAAAGACACGTATTTTGCATTTTTTTAATATAAACACGGTAACGGCAAGCTCTGCTGTGCGAGCTGGATGATTGAAATCAGCACACTGCACTCTAGCAGGGCATGGAACTCCACGCAGAGAAAAGGAATAGAGCAAGGCTGTCAATGACAAGAATGGCTGAACACAAAATACTTGGAAGTGTTTTCCACTGTGACATTCCAAAATATTTACTCACGAGAACAAAGCACATCTGTGATCTTCAAACTGGAGCCTGTTCCCCGTCTTGCACCGCTCTGAAAGGTGGAGTGTGAGTTTACATTGGGATGGTGCTGCTCCTTTTCCGGGGGGATATTTTACACCTTGATACTGCTGAGAAGAAAAACGCCCACATTCACACACTGGAATGAAATTTAAACCTGACAGTGACATTTCTGAGCTGCTGAAAGGAGCAGATTTTGCTAAGCAATACAGTGAGGGCCTGACTCCACATCCAGGACCTTCATCCAGACCTTTCAGGTGATTCACTTGTCATCTGTTGAATCGTATTTGTTTCACCTTTTTCATCACTGGGGAAAGTCATAACTAACCCTGATCCTTTAGGCACATTTACAGAATTTTATACTGACATGTCATCACCCAGCAAAGCACTTAAACATGTGGGAGAGTCACTGACTTTAATGTATATATTCAAGCTTAAGGTTAAGCTGCTGTAGCAGCATATTAGAGAATAATTCTAAAAGCATTTTAACACACAGGCAGTTCAGGGAGAGACTACCAGAGTGCTTAGACTCTGCCAGGCCTCCTCACTGGCAGAAAAACATTTATCTATATTAATTACATGGTTTTTTAGGAAAAAAAAATCAAGTTAAAAACCCCCTAATAATAGGCCAGGCCTGGTGTAAGAAGAACTGTGCTACAAATGAAGGTATTAAAATCATTGAGAAAGGGGGAAAAGCCTGATTAAAACTTTGTAGTAAATTTATTTCTCTTTACCTACCTGAAGAGCCCCGGAAGTAACCCAGATTATGTGTAAAACCTACCTTTGTATTTCTGTATTGCTTTTCTAAAAAAGAAATGGATATTTCAAAAGGTAATACCCATCAAAAAGAAGGGTTTTGGAGACCCATATGCCAAAGTTTAGAGATTATCTGGATAGGCTGCAACTCTTTAGCCAGGATTAAACAGTGTCTCTGGGTTTGCAATTGAGGTAATTGTTTAGAAGACAGACAATTTGCAGAAATGTGGTTTTACCAGGTGTGTGATGCACAGGAGAAAGCAGAAGAAAGCAATGGATTCTATAAATTATTAAGATAACAACTTGAAGCCATGCAAAACTACAGCATTTTGAGTACGTCCCATTTTGTCATTTTAAGAAGAAAACAAAGCAGCAAACTCCTCAGTATAACACAAACCTGAGATTTAAAGCTTTTACTGGTTTGAGACCCTGGTCTAGCACAGGAGTTCTGAAATCCAAGCAAGGAAATTTCCGCAAGAATTGATGAAGAAAGATCTGCTTGGTGCAGTACTTTTCAGAGCAAAAATTTCTATTTACTTTGTATAAACTTCAGAAGACATTTCCTGAAATATCTTTTCTGTGTGGGTGTTAAAAGTGAATGTTCCAAGAGGCCACAGAGAGAAAGATTGGACAGATGTTGTCAGCAAGGCGACCACAAGAAAAGTTGCAATCGACCAATCATTAACAGTGAGCTACAAAAAAACCCCAAACCAAACATGTCCAAGTAACTTGAGGCATTTGATTTAAACCCCTACAATAAAGAAATTCAGACATCAGGGTGAAACTGTTTTATTGAGCCAAACAGCCCTGACAGATGAAGGATGTGTTGTGTCTGCCCCAGAAAGTGCTGAGGAACTGGGTCCAGCTCTCACCAGAAAAGTGCCCCAGCTACACAGCAAAGTCACCTTAATGCAAAACATATCCCCAAGTCTTGAGGCTGTTCAGCAGGCCAATAAATATTATATAACATAATAAATTTTGTCAGTCTGACAAAATTTATTATGACATTTAGGTCAAAAAGTTCTTACCTTGCCCTACCTACGTGTTCCCGCTGCAACAATTAAAGCAATTTCCCTCATCCCTTGCTTAAAAATTCAGAAATGCTTCAATTATTCCAGCTGTCTTTAAAAAAGGGACCAAGAACCATTTTTGTATCGACATTGGATTGTGTCTGGCACGGAGAGGCTGCCTTGATTCCACTCACATGTAGGTGACAATGACAAAAGGTAAAATAGAGGCAGCAATGGAAGGGTTCTCTTCCTTCAGGTCTGACATGGATTAAATGTTTGTAGCGGCACATTCCGGGGGGAACCCCCGGGGGTGTCTCCGGGGGGCCCCCCCAGGCTGTGAGTTGGCTGGTGGCAGCAGGCAGGCAAGGAGACTCCACAGGGCTTCTGAGGGTGCTCATTAGATGAGGGTCTGTTGGGGGTCCTACCCCCGGGAGGCAGCATGGTTTCTGAGGGAGAAGGGGGAAAGGGGAGCGAGGGGGAAAAGGAGAGGAAGAGAGAGGGGCTGAGCGGGCAGCAGCCAGGAGGGCCGGCGAAGAGAGAGAGCGAACCGTCCCCCCGGCACACTGAACAGGGAGATTCAAAGAGGGCGCGGAACAGATTGGGCCAGTGGGATTACAGACACAGGATACTGCAGGGGAGGATCAGAGGCTTGGAATAAGCCATACATTTTCCAGGGGTGAGACAGAGCATACCATTTAACTAAAATATGACACCACAAATGTTACTTTTTGAGCTTTAACCAGTTCCTGCTTTTCAGGTTTGGATGGAAAGATTAAAAAAAGAGGTTTTTTTGTTGTCTCTTTCTTTCTTTAAAAATCAATAAGGCTCTCAAAAATTGCTAAATTACTAATTTAAAATTACTAAATTATTAATTTAAAATTACTGGAAGGGTATTTTGGAAAGAGAACATTATCTCTCTTTACCACAAAATCGTGGAGTTGGTGAGGGTGGAATGGACCAGTTTAAAGAAGTGTTACCCAGAGCTGGGTGCTCAGGATCAGCCCAGTCAGGTTTTAAGTATCTCCAAGGATGGAGACTCTACAACCTCTCTGTATGCAAATATATGTGTAAAAATACGGGTTAGATTTTTGAAATAGAAGACATATTTACCAATGATTCTGATAAAGCAGTGTGAAAAAGTGACAATAAATGTCACCAAAACTGAAGTCACAGTTTTGGACAAGTGTTGCAGAGAATAAGACTCAAAGGAGCTGAAAAGCTGAAATCAAGGGGTTTAAATATTTTGAAGTGTTGGTAAAACAGTAAAGTTGGCAGTTTCTTGTTATTGCCTCACTGATCATTTCTGTCTAGATTAGAGGCTGCAAAACCCTTCTTTGTAGAGCTTTTATTGATTTTAAAAGACTATTATTGGACTATTGGCTGCAAATTCACTTTGCAGTGCAAGGCAGACATTCTGCTGTGGCTGGGAGCAATGAGGAGAACGACACCTCCAAATAAATCCTGGTGGCAATTTTCTTCTTATTAAAAGCTTAACTCCTGGTTGCACCTCCATCATTTTTCACACTTCACTACTACCTGTCAGTCAAATTGACAGCTGAAGTATGTAAAAATTATCCAGCCTATTTTTAGGCATATTTGTAAATTCAACACTCATTTTCTTCTTTTGAGTTCTCTGAAGACCAAAAACTCAAGTCAAAACCAGTCTGCCTCCAGGACACTGACATTCCTCAAGGTGCTGTTTTGGGCACGAATGCAGAACTGGTGGGGATCAATGATAAAGGTGAAAAAACCTTGGGTGACACCACCTTTAACATGAAACGCAAGCCCTGGCTGTGCAACGGCTCCTGATTTTGCGAGGTGTGCTAGCTGATGGAGCACCTCACCTTCCTTCCCACTGGCTGAAGGAGGACTTGGTCCCCTGGGGTCCTCAGGAGATGACAATGGAGATGAAAAAGATGAAATTCAGAACTCAAAAAACCCACCTCTATTTTCCAGCTTAATGCTGGGCTTTGATCTCGGGCCAACTATTCATCACTTGGAAGAGGGGAGAAATTGTACCTCTGCTGCCAATTATTAGAAAAACATAAAGAGTTCTGGGGACTAAAAAAAGTTTAAAAAAAAGGAGAGAATGAGAGTGTGTGTGTTGGGGGGGGCAGGGGAAGGAGGCAACACACGTAAACGAATTTATCAGGATGAATTTGTTTCTGAACAGAGTGGGGGAAATGAGGAGAAAGTCTCATGCATTGTGACATGGGGGATGCAGCTACACCTCTCAGTTCTGTGTCTGCAACTGTCCTTTTTGCCATTGCTCATCCCTCCCTAAGGAAAGGTGGGAATAACACTGAAAATCCACCCAAGATGCAGCTGAACCAGCATGGATATACAGCTCTTTCCTTACCCCAGTTTTTTTTTTTACCAACTCAAAGCTAAAGAATAAACTAAACTGAAACAAGGCTGCTTGGTCATATCAGAATCAAACCAGCAAATATTTCTATAATCCCAAGAAAAAAAGCTCTTAATGTTTTTTTTTCCATCAAATAATTTAATTTCAGAAATAATTTGATAATAGTGATATTAATAAAAAAAAATACAATTTCATTTCAGGAGCAAAACCTGATTTGCATTTTTCTTGCAGAAAGCAGCCCAGCCCCACCACGCTGTCCTCAGGTGAACTGCTCGGCGCTCTCATCTCCTTGGCTCTCAAACCTGAGGACAGGTGTCTAAGGCAAATATTTTCTTAGGGGGGACAGAGTATCTCGCAGCTGAGTTCTGAAGCAAATTTAAGCTGATTAAGTTTCCAAAATCTATCTGACCTCCTGCTCAAACCTTTGATCTGTCGTCCTTAGTTTTACAGCACCGCATCCAGCGCCCAGGTGCCACCAGCCCCTCTTTGGGGGGACCAAAAAAACCCACAGGGGCCCCCAAAGCCTCTGAACCCTGCGTGCATCCAGCTCAGGCTCCATTTCTGCAAACTCCAGGGATTTCAGGCAGGCAAAGAGTCTTGTTGATTTCACCGGGCTATAAATCTAGGAGCTTAGAGCCGCGGATCGTCATGGTAGGGCTGGAATCATCCTTGGCAATCCAGGCAGCTCTGTAAGGTGCAGTTCAGCATGAGAATATTACAGCCAGTTCAAAGTAATCCTAAACTTTACATGAAATTGCCATTTCAGATCCTCAATCCCTTCAAATTCTAAAATTATGAAACATATGGATGTCTCCATCTGTTTGTTGGTACTAAGGAATCTGCTAAAAAAGTTATCAGAACCGATTGTCAAATGTGTGCATCATTTTTGAGATAACATTATGACTTGGTTTTGTTATAAACAGAGATAATGGCAACACACATTGCCTTGAATCAGCATTGGGAAGAATTCTGGAGCACCAGACAAATCAAATTTCACTTTTTCTCCATTTATCACTCAAAGTGGACCACAAACACTGTAAGGGCCCATGGTGGGGGTGCATAAATAAAAGGAGTGGTGACACAGCACCAGTTATCCCAGGGAGCTCTGTCCATGCTCTGTTTCTCCTTGTACTCGGGCTGACCCACGTTAACACTCGTTCCATTGTACTGCAGCCTAGTTTCAGATGATGTTTTACCACCACTGCATGTCATAAAGTGACTGAAACTGCCAGTTTATCTTTAGAGAAAAGAAGCAAAAAAAAAAAAATTATTGCAATAGCATAAATTACTGTTAGTCCCAGAAAGGGAGAGGGACTCATCAGCAAGGCACTGCACTGATCACGTTACAGCTGCTCTCGCTCAACTTGCCTGGGGTAAAAGTCCTCATCTTTCATAGATGCTGCTTTATAACCTCCTGAACCCACAGAAGAAATCTCAATAAATAATGAAGAACCACTCATGAGTTCCATAAACAAATTAGAATTTGTTTGTTCACACTGAGTAGAATCAGGGTGACCTCTGAGAGAAAGATACTCAGAATTTCATTGTTTTATTCCTAACTCAAGGCAAAGAATGGATATCCTACCAGTTCACTTAAAAGGAATTGCAACATTTTTTTTATAATGGCTTTAACAACTTACAGTTAGCAAAATATTTATAATTTTTGTCTCCCAGTCACCAACAAACCGTAAATTCTTACATTTTTTCACAGTCCCAAACATTTGCGGCATCTGAATTGCAGAGGTACTGATCTCCCAAAGCTTCCTCTGGAAATAGCACAAGCACAGCTTCATGGGCTCTGGTTGTCTAAAACTGGTTATATTGGCCCTGTGGCACTAAAAACTATGGACAGTCCCTGCCAGTACCTTAAAGGGTCTTACAGGAAGACTGGAGAGGGGCTTTTCACAAGGGCATGCAGTGACAGGAAAAGGGGGAATGGCTTCCCACTGATGGAGGGCAGGGTTAGATGGGATAGTGGTAAGGAATTGGTCCCTGCGAGGGGGGTGAGGCTCTGGCACAGGTGCCCAGAGAAGCTGTGGTTGGCCCTGGATCCCTGGCAGTGCCCAAGGCCAGCTTGGATGGAGCTTGGAGCAACCTGGGACAGTGGAAGGTGTCCCTGCCCACAGCAGGAGGTGGAATGAGATGATTTTTAAGATCCCTTCCAACCCAAACCATTCCATAATTCTGTGGCTCCTGCTGACTTCAGCTTTTCCCTGAGGTCTGTAACACCCAGCAGCTCTTGCATCATCACAAACCACACGAGCAGCTCTGATGAAGGCAGAGACCACAATTTGCAGCACTGAAAAGATCCAACTCGTGGGGCTGCCTGGGCACCCTCTTTTCCACTGCCATCTTTTAACTGCAGAAATATGAAGCTTCTCCTTTCTTAAAACCTGCAACTAAAACTAATTTAGTACCTCTCTATACAGACTGTTGCTTTGCAACCAAGGGAGACATAAACCACCTTCCCCGGGGCAGAGGTAGCACCGCTACACTTTTTACTCTTTTTTGTTTTAAGGAATGAGTAAATACACACAGAGCTGTGTACAGGGAACATCAGCGGGAATTTATATCACATTTATCTTCATAAATGAGAAGGTTCACACTGGCCTGGTGCACATACACAGAGCAGTTTCCTGGTTCCTTTTTTTCAACTGGCTGCTGAGTGCACGTGCTGGAGGAAGCACAAGCTGTTTCTGAATTGTTTAAAGGGCATTCCCTCCCTTTCGGGTTAGCTGCTATTTCAGAAACATAATGAATAAGAATCCAAGTGGAAGGTGAACATTTGGAGGGTCAGCCAGTGTTCATTAAAGTCCAGCCCGTTTTATAGCAATGGGCAGCACTACAAATAGAGTTAATGGTCTGGAACCAGTTTTCTGTGTGCGAGAAGTGGCTGCTGAAATTCCCACTTGGCAGAAGCTTGCCAGAAATACCAATTGGAATATCCATTTTTATAATGAAAAAGGTTTAAATTGGATAAGCAGCAGAGGAATTCCACTAATTCAAAAACAAACTCCTGTTTAGTTTCACACAGTTAATACATATTTTAGCTGAAATTATCTGATTATGATGATTTTACATGCAGTTATTTTATATTACAGAGGACTTTTGCATTAAAAAGATTATATACTTTTTGCAGTCGATTGGTTTTAAAAACCAACTGTAATTCTTTAACAAGCCTTAAAGCATCATATTGTGGTTGCTGAGCAAAACTGCATCGACTTCAACAAAACATTTCAGATAAAAATTAAAACAGATGATCTGGATAAAACTCCCGATGTGGAGACTGAATTAATGGATGTTCTTCTAACACTGCCCCATTTTCACTTTCTCCTTTCATGGAACAGAACAGCATCAGTAAAAGAGCACAGGATCTATGACAGGACCACATCACAAGAGCACACCGTGTCCTACCCTAATTACCAAGTATTTATAAGCTATTTGAAGGTATGAGGTGCAGCAGAAGGAACTTCCACTCCCAGTTCCACTCGATGGAGCACATGCCCTGAACAACCCTAAGTCCATCTGCTCCCTCAGCTGCATGCTGGGGTTGGCAGCCACGTGGACAATTCCATCCTCCAGCAACACCCATGGAAGCATTTGGGACGTCTTGGATATTTCTCAAAAAACGAAGCTGTTCAGAAGCCTCTAAACATTACAAATCTGTGCATTGTGTAAGTACTGGGGAAAAATCCACCCCTGTGAGGGTGGGCAGGCCCTGGCACAGGGTGCCCAGAGCAGCTGTGGCTGCCCCTGGATCGCTGGCAGTGCCCAAGGCCAGGCTGGACAGGGCTTGGAGCAGCCTGGGACAGTGGAAGGTGTACGTGCCCATGGCAGGGGTGGCACTGGATGAGTTTTAAGGCCCCTTCCAACCACAACAATCAGGGTTTAGTGATGGGCTTGGCAGTGTTGGGTTTATGATTGGACTCCATGACCCCAGAGATCTTTTCCAATCTGAATAATTCCATGTTTCTCTATCTTCCAGCTATATACACACACTCACACACACACTCACACACACACCACCACATTCACTGATAAAGAAGCAGCAGATTAAAGAACTTTTCTTTTGGGTAGTACGTATGAAAGAATCATTTTTCAAAATGTCTGCAACTAGCTAAAAGTGGCCATCCATAAGCTGATCCTCAATAATTAGTTAGATGAAAGTGTAAGCAAACTTAAAAAAAAAAAAAAAAAAAAGAAGGAAAAAATAAAAGGAGGGAAAAATCAAAGGGTGGGGGAAGAAGAAGAAAGAAAACTTGCTCCAGGGAAGAAGCAACTGTTCTCTGATGTGCAGCAAGGAATTTAACATCAATGAACTAATGTAATTGGGGCCCATTTACCTCAAAAAACAACACACCACTCCACATTCTGGAATATTTCTGTTTTAAGTTTGACAGCATTATGCTTTGTACCAAAATTCAAGATTGTGTAATTTGATAGATGTCAGAAGAAAATGACCTTCAGAAGGGCTGATGGTGGTGTTATAAGTTAAGGTAAATAATTTGTCCAATCCTTTAGAGATTGATTAGAAAATTTATTGATTACAGTAAGCAATGACCAGCAAACAGCGCTGGGTGCAGCCAGGGAGTCAGTGCTCCGCCAACGGCTCACCCCGTTTCCCTTTTCCCAAGGTCCTTTATTCTCCCCCTTCTTCCGCGTTTGTGGCTTTTCCGGGAGTACTCTGCGCGTGCGCCTCCAGTTACTAGGGGGTCGCCTTCTGCTCTGTGGTGGTCATCTGGATGAAGGCTCTCCTCCTCTTCCTCGCTGGGGGTTTATGACCCTGTAACAATCTTTCCATAGATGGTTACACACCTCCCGACCCTCGTTGTACAATCAACTTAAGGAGTCAGCATATCCTCGGGTTTCTTGGTATTCACAAAAGCCTCCTCCTTTGTCTGAGTTCCTGTTCAATGATGAACAGAGAGGCTTCTCTCACCTATTACAGTGGTAATCTTTGTTATTAAGTATGTTAAAACTCTCTGTACAATATCTGTTTAAACTTCAGAGATCAGCAGATCATCTTTAAAGTTCATCTGATTGCACATAAAAATTCCATTTGGACTCAAAGCCTGAAACATGCATTTTCCTTATGTGCCTCTAACACTGACAGTGGGTGACTTCCTACACCAAACTCCTGTTCTTTCTCCTGCTCTCCCCACCAATCAGACAAAAATGAAAGCTGGATCTCTGTTCAGCAGTGAAAATAGCACACACAGTTCAAATATGTAATCTGAACCACCCAAAAGACCATTAAAAATAGTTGAATACTCAAAATGATGTCAACAGAATAATTAGTCAAGTACCAAATGACTTCAAGGGTTTTGAAAATTAATGATAGAAATCCCAAAATCCTATTAATATTCTATTTTATATTTCACTGTTGGAGGTCTACAAATATTTTCCTTTTTTTTTTTTTCTCATTAAACTAACATCTTTAGGAGAAAAAACTCTCTCATTCAACTCACCCAGAAAGTCTTCTGTGGGACTCCAGCTACAGGGTGGCTGGTGCCCAAGTTACACCAGCCTTGCACCAGGACACAATTATTACCTTCATCTAAATGGATTTACTCAGCATCTAAATATTCCCCAGCATCAGGAATGCTGATTTCCAGTCAATATTGCTGTCAGCCGAGCACATTATTTCAAACAAACTGGCCTAAAATACCAGCCTTGCATACAAGACAAGGATTTAAAAACAGATTAACAGCCTGGGTTTGCCACATGCAATTGTTTAATGCTTGAACTACCCTTTACAGAAGACAATACTGAGTTTCTCAGGCACTCAAAGGGCTGGCAGAGAATTGTGGTTTAATCTGAAGCTGTTCTGGGACATTTTGCCAAAAGATTGCTGGGTGTGATAAGCTCAGGGCTGGGATCATGGACAGCCCAGGCAAAGACGGCTGATTTTGGTTTGATTTACTCTCACCAGTCATCTGTGAGATGGATATTGGTGAAATCAGTGTGGTGTTTTGTGGTGACAGAGCAAATGAAGAGATTCAAATGATTGCCACAGATGTCACTGCTTCTCATCTGCCATCTATCACACCAGGCACCCGGGCTGGAGATTTCTCTTTATCTTCCTATTTCCCCAACTTTGGGGTCAGGTTTTATATTATGGCACGATCCTTCCCACAGCTCCACACTCAAGATGGGGTAAACCTGGTGAAGATGGGAAGATTGCAACGCTCTCCATTTTAGAGTCTCTAAATCACATTCCTGGATTACCATTTTAATATTTCCTGCTTTTCTTCTCTTCTGTCCAACTAAGCAAAGATGGTTATATAAATTGATTTTAAGATGTTATATCAAAAGTGCTGGCATGTTCTTTTTCAGAGCTTCAACAAAGAAAATGTGCAGCCAACAGGAATTATTTGAGCTTTGACAAGCTGCCTTTATCCCTGAGAAATGCAGGCACCTCACTCCTCTCATGAGCTCGGGCTCTCCCCTACTCTGATGTAAAGAAGTTTCCAGAATTGCTCAGGCCCAGACATTTCTGGTACCCACAGAGCTGACACCCAGCAAAACCACGAGGAGACAGGCTGTGAAACACCTTTGAAGATGCAAGTCAAAGCTAAAGCTTCCTCCACACAAGGCAAGTGTCTCAAGATGTGACAGTGATCCACAACTTGACTCAAGTAAAGACTACTTAATCTGAGCTTAACAAAACATGATTCTTTCAGAAATCTGAGATTTCTGAGAGCCAGGCACTGATAAATCATTATTTATCAGCTAAAATGACATACCTTGCTTTTTGCCAAGGAAAGACTTTAAAGCTCCTGAAAGAATTATAAAGGGATAAGAATGAAGTTTTTAGATTTTGCATTGCTGTTTTGACTTTTGTGGCAAGAACAAGCATTTATTAAGAGAATAATGAGTAGAAAAATATTCTACGTATGCGTAATTTTAAGACAGAATCTTTGCTATTAAATAGAAGAAAAAGTGGGAACAAAGGACAAACTCTGCACCCCTGAATTAACTTGGTATCACTAAATTAACTCAGTATCACAAAGTTAACTCAGTACTTTGAAGCTGCATCATTAGAGCCCAACAAAAGTTAAGCTTCTACAGTTGGAAAGACAGACACTGAAAACACAACCATATCCCCCAACAAATCTGTGATCTGAAGCCATCCGTGCTCCTTAGCAAGATTATGTTGGATTACTTTTTGTATTTTAAATACAACAAAGCTTCCCAAAAAGAGCAACAACTTCCCAGAGCCAGACAGCGTTACCGAGCTGAGGAGAAACCTCCCAAGTCCAGCAAAGGCCCAATTAAAAAGAAAATGGAATATATTGCTCCATCATCAAAGCAATTAAAAACATAAATAAGGCATTGCAAGACTCTTAACAATCCTAATGTTTAATTATTTATCTGTTCTCTGTCCTGCAGCTGTAGGTCAGAATTAACTCCTCTGAACTAAATACAGGAGAACTCTTTTGGGGATTTGTACTTTATTCATTTTCAAGCAAACATTCAAATTCATTTCAAATTCACACAAGAACTGCAACAGTTTCACCTAAATCAGATTTTCTACAAGTTAAACACCCCTCCTACACTCAGATGTGATTGCGAAACTACTTTGATCTCTGTTCCCAAATTTATTGCTCTGTGTAATCCATGACAAAATATAATGTGATTTACTGTATCTCTATATGACAGCCCAGCAGCTGACAGAACTTAATAATTTAGCATAAGAAAAAAACCCTTCTGGCACCAAAATATACACATCATAATTGAGGCACTTTAGCGTCACGTTACAATGAAGCACATCTAGACTGATCATAAGAACTTCCAAACAAATAGAATGCTTTCTCACCCATTTAATGAAGGCGGGGTTTACTCCATGACATGTTCTGCAGCTGTAAGCAAGTCATCTTGGAGCACTTTTCTTTCTTCATATTAATGACTCTGAAGGACTAATAACATTGTTTTACCCCTTCCCTATTCCCCAAACACTCCTTCTCCAAAAAGAAGCTACCTGCAGCTTTTCTCTATTATATATGAAGAAAGAGCAAATGAGTGTAAACTATGTCTTCAAATCATGCCAGTATTTAAATACACAATTTTTATGTTTTACATTAGTTTGGTCTTGATCACTGAGCATTTTTTCCTAAGCAAAGCTATTTGGAAATCTGTTTTTTTGTTGTGCTGACCTAAGCAGGGACGTGATGGACACGTTCCATGGGGCACCTTCTGCAGTGGCTCGTGCTGACTCTGGGGTTTGGGGGACTTGAGAATGTCTTTGTGTGAAGGATGCATCATCCCAGAAACTCCCAAGCAAAGTAAGAATGTGGAGCTCGTGGATACAGGAGGATTTTCTACTTCTAATTCCAAGGAACAAACACCAGTTACTGCTGTTTGCACGAATGAGCCCCAGTGAAACCAGCAGGGATGGCTGCAGGGACTGGGATCCAGGAGCAGGGAATCCTTCCTGTCACACCTGCCCAGGAGCCCAGACCTCACTCAAGAATTCTCAACAAATCTAAGAATGGATTGGCCGAGTTGTTAAAATAAAAAAAATCCACCAGTAATCTCACATTGCAGTCAGCACCACACTGGAAAACAGCCAGTGTTTTCCAAATATTATCATGTACCCAGGAAAGTAAGGATAAGCAAAACTGGTAAATTAGACAAAACTGGACCTACAAGCAATCAGCCTTTTCCAAGACACAAGGTATTGGGGAAAAAGGGAGAGAATGAGGTCAGGATTCAACTGGGCTTTTAAAAGTATTCAATAAAGCTGAAATAATAAGCAATTGTGTGTTACAAGATAAAGTTGGTGTGTTACAGGTTGTTTGGAGACTGAAGAAAGGCTCGGGAAACGATTGAATAAATAATTAAAACAGTTGTTCTGCCACTGGCAAAACCTCAGCATTCACCTTATCCACCATCCCCATGACTTATGAATACACTCTGAAGGATAAAACCTGGAAGTTCTGGGATGGAGAAGAGGCAGCGTGTGCCCAGGTGCTGCAGAACGGGGAGGGGTGTTTGGGCACACACTTGAAAAAGAAAGAGGAGACAAGAGACAACAAAAAAAACCCACCTGTGAATGCTTCTTCAACAGACACTTCAGATGAATTCCAGTTGGTTAAAAACCCACTAAACCCTAAAAAACCCAGGCAAACTTCTCCAACTTTACATGAGTAAAGTGTGCTGAAAGATGAGCCACATGATTGAGCTTTAATTTTAATCATATCAGCCCTTGCTCTGCTGAAAGCCATCTTTTTAATTCCATATTTTGTCATAATTTGGCTCTTGTCTGGTTCTCATTTCTTAACAGCATTGCTTCAATCATTTTCATTTTTAACCCTGTGGTGCTATTTGTGAATGCAAATAATGGTGCTTGATCTCCCTGCAGACATTAATGAAGATATTAAAAAGTGAGCCTATTGCTCATGGGTGCACATTTTCTTTACACTGGCTATTATTTATAATTTTGGGGAGACTGAACTGTTATCAACTGCACTTAATCTTTTAGTATTTTACCATCTGATTTGTTGATAATGAAGTTGTATTAATTTTTTCCACATCTTTCAAATAATGTGTCAGTTTGCACTTACTTATGTTAATAAAACCAGTCTGGCTTTGCAGCCCCACGTGGGTGCAGAGGAAATTCTCTCCAGGCAGGATCTGTGAGCTGCTGGGGATTTGGAACCTGAGGAGCTCTTGCAGGAGCTGAGGACATCCTTAGTTATTTCAGCTATTCCTTGGCTGTATTTGAGCTTAGGTGCAGCTTGGAGTTGGGGTAAGGATGTGAAAAACTCAAGTTTTACGAGCCCAAAGTGCTGGTGATGCTCCAAGGGCCATGAATTAAAACAATGTTGGCAGCTCAGTCCCAGCCTTGTGCTTCCTGTGGGCCAATCCTTTGGCCAAAACTGGGCATGGGTCACCTCCTGGGATTGAGGAGCCCTGGGGGATGTTCAACAGGCTAAAAATCATCTGCTGTTTCCCCCACAGCAAGTGGTTAATACCTATATGGTTCTATACATATATACCTATATGTTCCTATATGGTTTTCAAAGTGTCTCCTAGTACAGGCTGCTTCTACTCCTGTGGGTCCCCTCTAAATGAGAATATTCTTTGATATTGTATTTTCCCCAGGGCCGCTTCCATGTCCTATGGCACTTTGTTTTGCTTATTTTTTTTTCTTTTCATTTATTTTTTTTTTTTTGATTCAGGGTGTTGAAAATAATGTAGAGATTTCTAATATGAAACCAAATATGCCTCCCTCAGTTGAAATGGAAAATGTTTATTTGTGGACATAGTTTAATAAAACTCTATACTACTGGTCTTTTGATTGTTTTAGAGCAGGGGGTTGTGGTTAATTTTAAGATTAATAATGGGATTAGTAATTCTAATAAGTAACTGAATAGATGTGCAGGGGAAGAAAATGTCTGAGCAATTCTTGGCCCATGTTAAGTCTTGCCTGTCAAGCGAATGTTTCTCATTGGCCCTGCTGCCACTCCCAGGAACAGCCAGAGCTGCACAGTTGCCTGCTTCCAGTTGCACCTCCCCATGCTGCAGGGAAGCCTAAGAATGGACACTCACACTAAGCCCAGAGGACACATCTGGAAGCAAACAAACGCTGCATCTTTGCTGCCTCCTCACCATCATGAAAACCAAGTGCTCAGGAGGAAGCAGAAGCCGGGGTGGCTACAGGGCCAGCCTTGTCTGGTGTCTTCAGTAACTACAGGCAGGGCTGTAAAACAAACACTTACTGTTCTAACTTCAGGTCTTCTTCTCTTGTCTTGTCTTGTCCTTATGTGGCAGAGAAGTCAATTCTTCTCATCCCCTGCAGATCCCTGAAAAACCACAGAGAGAAAGCTGGTCAGAGAGAGATGCCTAAAGCAATTCCAAAGCCAGGCTTTCCTAAATTTCCAGAGAAAATGTTCATTTCTCCCAGGCATAGTCTATGCAACGGGCTCTCCCGCTCTTGCCTTCTTTCCTAGCACTCCCTCCAATAATCGAAATGGAACCTTGGCTTCTCACCTGGCAGCTCACAGTGCTTTGTATCATTAAACTTTTACCAAGCACAGAAAAATTCAGCAGCAGGTTTCCTTGTTCAATGGCTGAGAGTGCAGTGAGGACTGGAAGCAGGAAAATTATCAGGAAAAAGCAAGCAATTAGAAGACAGTTAATCAGTGTGCACAGTCTGGCCTAACATATAGCCCTGCCCCCGCCCCCCCCAAAACATCCTCGACCCCATACTTCCAGCTGTCAGTAAAGAGCCAAATTTTTAAAAACAGCCAGTAAAATCTGATTTTTTTAACCCATAAATGCAACAATTTTGTCAGCATGCTATAAAACCCGAGGCCCAGGTTGCAGCCACACCCACAGTTATTTATAAATAAATCAAAATTTCTTTTTATAAACACACTCCTGTTTATAAACACACTGCCATCTGTCCGGAGTTAGGCAGTTTTTCTTATCTCTTTCAAGAACAATGACACTGCCAGAAAGATAATCTCCTGTTAATGGGCTATTGAATTACTCACTGTGGCTGGTAAGACTTGTTACATCATCCCATTGTGAGATGCTCCACCCAGAGGGAGGAGCCAAGCATCCCTGCCACCATAAAACAAGCATTTCTGAGGCAACAGACAGCCTTCTTCGCCGGATTTCCCAGAGGAATCAGGAACCAGGCCCAGCTGCTCCTTCGCCGCATCTTCAGAAAGGACCTACACCCTTCTGCAGATTGCCGCTCCGGGAGGAGCTGCCACCATCTGGCTGGACTACTATCAACACCCTGACTTCTCAGGGTGTCAGGTTTTTTTCTCACTCTGCCAGTGGTTTTTGGTTTTTTTTGTTTTTTTTTTTTGCTTGTGCTAAATTGCATTGTTATTTAGTTTTTTTCCTTCCTAGTAAAAAACTGTTATTCCCATTCTCATATCTTTGCCTGAGAGCCCTTTTAATTCTGAAATTGTGATAATTCGGAAGGAGGGGGTTTACCTTTTCCTTTTCACAGGAGGCTTTTGCCTCCCTTCACAGACTCCTGTCTTTTCAAACCAAGACACTGGCTCATGGCAGGGTTATCCATGGCAGGCAGGTCCAGGTCATCAGTCGCAGTTCTGGGTCTCTTTTGGGTCGTCGTGGTCAAATTTGGTGCACGTTGTGCAGCAGTCATGGCCGGCAGTGCTGGCAGCACCACATTTTTCCTCTCAGTTTGGAATGAATCTTCTGATGCTCTGGACCAGAGAAGCAAATTCATGATCATGGTGTACATATAACCTAGGCATTTCTTAAAAGCTTGCCTATATCCTGCCATTCATGCCAACGTCTCAACTAGACATCACTGCCAAAGCTGAGCGGCTCCAAATAAGAGGGAGTTTGAATTGGCAGAGACTTTCACATTCAATAACAGTGGCCTAGCAGATTTCTGATCATCTGAAATCAGGATGACCTGGGAATTCTGGCAGCAAGAAGCAGCCCCAAATAGCTCCCAACCTTGTTTCACCACTGCTCATTTCCATCATTTTTAGCCAGCTTCGCAAAGTTTCCAAGAACACACCAAGTAGTGAATCCCAGCTCATGGACTGCAGCATCAGAAGAGCAGGAAATGAAGTTAAACCCAGGGAGAAGGCTCAGGGGTGAGGCTGCACTTCTTGCCTAACTCTGCTGGGCATGGGACGGTCCGCTCACCTCTTTCAGCACCCACTTTTCCCGTGTTTTGGTCCCTACTCACTGCACACGTGCTCTCCAGCTGCTCTGCCTTGGCTCAGCTGATGCTGCACCAAGGATGATTTGACACAGAGCACAGCACCATCCTCGACCCGATCCAGACTCCTCTCTGCCCAAAACTACCTCCTACCCATCCCACTCCAAAAGCCAGCACATGAGTAAGAGAGCTGCTCATTTTCCCTGAGGAAAAGGGAGGAAGGAACTCCAGAATTAAAGCTCTTCCATTCCTACTGCAATTGGAACATCCCTTCCCCCAGCCAGTCATCAGCCCCGACACCTCTGTGCTTTCAAAGGATGTCAGAAGCGAAGGGCTCCCTACCCTTACTCACCTACACCTTCAGAGTGGCTTTCTGCACTCGTTGCTTCTGTGGGAATTGTCAAAATCAGAGAGTTTTAGGGAAGCTACAAAAAGCAGACCTCAGAGACAACAAAACTACAATTAGAGCTAAGCAATAGCCGTAAGATTTATCACCAGAAAAATTATATAAGAAGTAGAAAAACAAAGACAAATAGAACAATAGTCTGTATATTAACACTTGTCTAGAATAACTTCCTAAGCTACAGAAAAGTACATCTAGCAAGATATTAAGAAGTTCCAAGCTTAACAATAGAGCTCTGTGCATTGTGTTTTAAAGCTTACAAACAAGTATTACATTCAAAATAAGGAAACACTCTTTTAACAAAAAATGCATGTACTTCTAGTAGTTAGATACAACTACTATCAATATGCTTTTGTTTTGTGTGATTAGTCAAAAAACTTTTGAAGTAAGTTGTAACATTAAGTTCTTTGTATGCTACCAAAAATGTAGACTACTACTGTCTTCCCATTGTCATAACCATGTCATAAGACTAATGCTAAAAAAGAAACTTAACACGCGTTCCACAGCAATCCCATCCCATTCATAATTTATACATAAACCCCCAACCAACAATAGCTTCCAGCATGTAAAGGCCAATCTGCAGCAGCTGTAGCTGCAGAATGCACATCATGTTAGAAGCCAACTCTTGAGTGTCTGGACAGGAGATACAGTTCTTCATCTTTCCCTTCTGAAGAGAGACACATCTTTCTGACATCCCATCACTGCATACTCACTTCACTTTATTGGAGCCTTTGTTTGCTGAAAGCTGAAATTATTTTGTTGGGATTTTTTGTCTCATTCCTTTTTCTTCCTGGGAGTATCCCCCTTGTCTTCCCTCTAGCAGCAAGAATAACAACAGGGAAAAAAATTCACTCAGGTCTTGGAAGTTCACCTAAAGTACAGACCAGTACAGCTCAGTTTGATCGATTCTGGTTGAAAACAGAAAAAAACAGCACACTGGAACTCCCTCTAGAGGAGAAGCATCACGGCTCTACTGCCAACCTATGAAGGGGAAACTCCACACGGGTTTTTCAAACACCACCTTGGTCATTGTCCAAACCCACTTCCTCTAGCCCCTCTCACCTTCTTTTTGGGGGACTCCTCAGGACTCCTCATGGCTTTCCTCTTCACGTCTGCCTCCCTTGCAGGCGAGAACAACTTCTTCTCCCCAGGAGGCAAGGGCACCTTCCCTTTGTGCAAATCCCCAGGCCTGTGGCCACTGGGCATGAAGGCATCATACTCCTGAGCATGTCTCAGGAGACTGGGCTCCAAAAAGCCTTTGGTGTTGACCTGGTGGGAGCCCTTTCTCTTCTCAGAGGCCTTGTGAAGTGCTGGCTTCAGGCCTTTTTTGTCGGTGGCTTTTGGCTTCACTGTTTTCTTGACTTGGGGCTGGTTCTTGCAAGACTGGTCTGTGACCTGCAAAAGACCAGCCTCACTCTCTACCTTCCAGACTCTCTTGGATTCGTCATGTACCTGGGACATACTTGGCCTTTTGATACCTAGAGTATTCTTGGGCAAGGCCTCCTTGGTGTGCACAGGAGGCTTCAGAAAGCTGGGCTTGGATGTAACATCAGATTCGTGGGCAGGCTTGGCCACTTGGCCACAAATCTGGGCAGGAACCTTGGGCACGTGGGCAAAGCTCTTGTCAGGCTCCTCGTGCTTCCTGTTCTCAGAGGGTTTTTGCACTCCCAGTTTCAGGCCTTTTCAGAAAGCAGGTTTTGGTTTCTCTGCTTCTTGGACTAACAGCTTGTCTTTGGAGGACTGGTCTCTGACCTCCAACGGACCAGGCTCACTCTCCAGCTTCAGGACTTTCTTGGATTTGTCATGCTCCAGGGGCTCGCTGGGCCTTTTGATACCCACAATCTTCCTGGGCAAGGCCTCCTTGGTGTGCACAAGAGGCTTTAGAGAGCTGGGTGTGCTCATACCATGAGATTCCTGAGGAGCCTTTGTCACTTGGCCATAGGTCTTGTGAAAATGCTCGGTCATTTGGCCAGAGGTCTTGTGAGTGTCCTCAGCCACTTGGGCAAAGGTCTTGTGGACATCCATGGCCACTTGGCCACAGCTCTTGTAAGAAGGCTCCCTTGCCTTGGACTGGTGCTGGCAGGAATTGCTGCTGATGCCCTGCTCCTGCTTCACACCCTCCTCACGTCCATGCCCATGGGCAATTTCCATGGGACCCTCTCTTTGTACTGCTCCTCACTTTATCTGGGTCATTAGGTTGTCAAGCTGCCACTTTTTAGAAGCTGATGGCTCAGGCTGCCAACAAAAGAGAAAAGAAGGATTCAAGACTGATGCCTTTTTGGCTCTTTCTGTCCTAGCACAGCTCCCCAGAGCCCAGAGACTCTTGCCCAGAAGTCTGGCCTTTGGCCTGTGAAGAACTGACTCTAAACTAACAGGCCACAGGCACTAACTTGCTCCTTGAGCACCATGGATGCACGTGTGATGAATAAAATTCATAAACCAGTCAGTGGCAAATGCCTAAGCCTTCACTGGAGTGAGAGGGGTCTTGCAAATCAGTATTTCCAGGACAAACCGGGCAGAATTTGGTAACGGAGGAGAAGTACAACATCTGCGTCCTTCCTAAGACACCAGCCCTGCAGTGGGCAAGGGGCTGTGGAAGCAGCCTCTCCATGGTCTCTCAATTCACCTCACATGCGGGCAGGTCCAGCCCCCTTGGAAGGTTATCCTGCTCACTGTCACAGGAGCTGGTCTCTCTGTCACAGACTGAGGAGCTGTGGCAGTCCCTGGTGCTCTCTGACTCCGAGCTGCTGGGCTGTGCTGGTGCCATCCTCTTGTGCTGGAACTGGAGAGCTCTGCCAGGCCACCAGAAGACAAAATTAGGAAGCAGCAGGGGGGAAGGTTACTTACTTATTCCACTGACATGGCAGCATTCAAAACTAAAACTGAGCCCTGTGTTTGGGCACTGGGAGCAGAGGGGAGAAGGCCAGAGGAATACATTGCCGTGCTCAAAATACCAAGCACCAGAATAAAAAAAAGCTTGGAAATTATCAAACCTTCCACTCACACCCATTCAGACAAACATACACAATTCCCATAGGTTATAGAAATGTTGTCTTTATCCCACTCTACAACTAGCTATATTCTTAGCATATAAAGTGAGGTTTTTAGACCGTCCATGTGAAATACTATATTTCTTTGTGTTTCTTTTTAAATAAAATACCTCCAACACTTTTTTGAAAACTTCTACTTGGGCAATGGAAGAAAGTTTTACAACGAAATAACTTTAAAATGTCATCAGTAGATCTACACAGTTTAGGTAGCTGTAGCTTTACTTGTCCTGCCTGGCATCAAAACCATATCCAGGAATGATCAGATTCAGCTGGTATCCCTTAGCATTTCTACCAGCTTAATCTATTGTCAGTAGGTTGAGGAGTTCAAAGTGTGACAAGATGTTAAGCATCACAGATTAAAAGAAGACAAAAACCTCAGTCTGGTACACAAAGACTGAGGTTTTTTCTCTTCGCTTTTATTCTGTTTTGGTTTGAATCGCAGTCATTGTCACCATGACATGGTTGATGCACTCGGCCTTGCTGCGTTAACGATAGGACTTGATGATCTTCAAGGTCTTTTCAGACCTAAACAATTTAGTGAGACCTTCATAAAACAATAACGTTTCTGTTGGTGAAAATTCCCTGCAATGAAGTTTTCTGAGAAGAATCTGACTGATAAGCCAAATTTTTGTACATTCCAGGTTCTTTTAAGTACCTGCCCAGCAGAGATGAGGACAGAGTCTGGTTACTTACGCTGCTCTTGGCTGAGAACTCGGCAAGGTTTCTGAAGCTGTCCCAGCCTGCTCTGGAAAGCAAAAATTAAAAAGTTGCATTTATATGCCTCCCTTGTCACGTATTTTACCCTGTGGTCTGTCAGCACCAGATGAGAGAGTCACTTTTTTCTAGGGAAGGGTATGCCACCAAGATTGTTCATCACTCCAGGTGGGAGTTTCCTAACTAAATACTGCTGGTCCTCTGCTGAACAGCTACCTTAAGGTCTAGGTAATGATTGGTTACAGTTTCTTAAGCCATTCCTAAATTCATCCCTGTTCAGCAAAGCAGAGGAAACCACGCTGCTGAATCAGTGTAAGCATTCTATGGTCTCTGCCACAAATAACATTAAAAAATTACCTGTCAGCACACAAAGAACTGTGTTTTCTTTGCATTTCTACTTACTCTGCTTCTGTGCTGCAGATCCATCAGGTTGAGATTCCTAGAATAAAAGGACAAAGTAGCTTAGCATGTAGCTAAACAACACAGCTACTGACACCAAGACTGTGTTAACGGCACGTTACGGGCATGTGCACTTTTGAATAAATATTTCTAAAGCATTCCAAGAGCTGCCAAAACTCTGAGCTGGATTTCTGCTAAGCAGAAAGATCTCTTGTATTTAATCAGAAGCCCTGGCATAAATGGGCTGGGTCACCTTTGTTGCCGATGGAAATTTGGAAGTCTCTGCTCTAGCTGGCGTCTGAAGAGGTGACAGTGAGCTGCTCATTTCCTGGAAAGAGAGGGAGAGAAGCAGCTCTCAAAATGTATTTTTGTCCCCACTCATTTCGTTAACGTATGCAAAACATAAGCAAGCACAGAGATCTTCTATTTAAGAGCACTTACCCTCAAAATGTCTTCAATCATTGGCACATCAGAGGGCTTCTTTGCCTGAAACAAGAACAAGGGAAACAGAAGGGGTTTGTTTGGGTTTTTTACTAATCGGCAAGAACTCAGCAAACCTTCGCTTACCAACAGCTCTGTAAATGCATTGCAAATGTACTAAGAATATAATTAAAGTAAGGATGAAAAGCCTATCTAAAGGGGAGTTAATAATGGAGACCAGGCATGGAGAGAGCTGAACCCAGCAATGTCAACTCCTCCTCTGAGGTGTCTGTCTTCCCTTTGGAATCTGGCAGTCAGGGAGCACTGTTTCCATTTCCACTCCTACTTCTCTTTGTTACTATTACTATTTTTATTTATTATTAATATTATCACTATTATTATTATTACCATCGTTATCATATCCTTATTATCACTATTTTTAATAAGGTATGTTCTTGTAGTCTGCTCCCTTTATGGAACTGCATTTTCCTTAAGATGCTGTTGAAGCAGTTGAGCCTTGCCTGCAAAGGCACAGGCTGCCTCTGCATGTAAGAGTTGTGCATAAAGCCTCAGGAGTTAAAAAAAAACCAGTTAGAAATAAGAGTTCCCAATTCTCCTAAGACAGTTCACAAGTGACAAGAATATTTGTCATTCACACAAATAAAATCAGACTCTTTCTTGTAAAAAAAAAAAAAAAAACAAAAACACCTGGGTATGATGGAACCCCACACAAGGTGCAGTTTCTGCTTGGTTTCTTACTCTCAACACTGTTTATGGTCAAGGAACTTAGGCTGGCCTCCAGGCAGGCTCCTTCTGCCAAGACTGAAGTTCTGCTCAGCAGAGAGATCTCTTGTAATTTATCAGAAGCCCTGGCCAAAATGGGCAGGGTTACCTTTGCCTGCAATGGAAATTCGGAAGTCTCTGTTCTAGCAGGTGTCCGAAAAAGTGGCAGGAGAGATGACAGAGGGCTGCTCGTTTCCTGGAAAGAGAAGGAGAGAAGAAGCTCACAGGAGTTTTGCTGATGGACACAGAGGCAGTTTCACCCTTCCCAGAGTCAGAGGGATCCACCTCCCCATGGATTTGTACTGGCTTTCCCATGGAGATCTGGTATTGAAGAGCACCCACCTCCAGTATTCCTTCAGTGGACTGCTCATACATGTGCACGATGGGCTGAAACAAGAAAGAGGGAAGCACTGTGAGTTTGTTTGGGTATTTTACTCCTTGATACCAAACAAGCATGCGCTCAGCAAACATTTGCTGACCAACAGCTCTAGAAATGTCTTTCAAGTCCATTCATAATGAAATGCTAATAAGGAATAACAGTTCCATCTGAAGGAACAGAGACCAGGCAGAGCAAGAGCTGAAACCACCAGTCACCTCCTGCAAGATCAATGTCTGGCTTCTCTGGCAGTCAGGAAACACCGTTTCCATTGCTGACTTTTATTGAATATGGTTAAGAAAGTCTGTTTCTGCAGTGTGCTCCCTTCATTGAAAATCAATTTCCTTTAGTTGCTATTGCAGCAGCGAAGCTTGGCCTGCACAGGCACAGGCTGTCTCTGCATGTGAAAGAGTTGAGCAAAATGTGTCATTAGTTAAGAAAAAACAGTTAGAAATAAAAGTTCCCAATCCTAGAGAAATTCCCAGTTCAGTTCTAGAGAAGGAGGAATATTTGTCATTCACCCAAATAAAATCAGACTCATTTTTCTGAAAGATAAAAAAAAAAAAAACAAAAACAAAAAACAGAACAACTTTGACCAAAATGCAACCCTTGCAAGGTGCAGTTGTTATTTGGCTTCCAGTGCAGAACAGTCAGGTAACTTGGGCTGTCTCCAGGCTGGATCCTCCTGCCAAGATCGAGCTTTTGCTTGGCAAAGCACTTGACCATCATCACTTGGGCTCCTGGAAAGACATCCTACTATCCTACTACTTATTACACACAACATTTGAACACAGAAAAAGGTTCAGGCCTTCAGGCACAGGAGCTTTTCTGAAGGACTAAAGCAGAGAGCACAAACTTCAAACTAAGCCCAGCTAATGGACCGGCTCTGCAAGGTTGCTTTGATTCTGGCCAGGATTTGATTCTGGCACAAGGAAACCACCCACACATGGAGCTCGTGCAAGATAGAGCAGACTCTTCATCTGTTTTCAGCCAACTTCAAGGCAGGTGTCCTCATTCTACCTGAGAATAGAAATGCTCTGGAGTTGTCCACAAATTCTGTTTCTTGGCTCCAGACTTTGCAAACTGCAGGGGAACACAGTTTGACTTGCCCTTTTTTTTTTTTTTTTTTTTGTTTGGATGGGATTTTTTTGACGCTCCTTTTTAAACACACTTCAAGGAAGATGCCACATTCCTGTTCCTTTCTGCACGCTGACACTCCCTAATTGGGCCCTGCCAGGAAGTCTGCCAGTGCAGGCAGTACAAGGCTCTCTGTTGGGGTTGAGGGATTCTTAAAGACCGGAACAAGAAGGTTGGCTTTACAAACAGCTTTGCTCAGGTGCTGGGAGAAGAGGTAAAAGCTGGCACAGAAGGACAAGAGATACATCGGAGCTTCACGTGTGCTGTATTTTTAAGGCAACTCACAGTTAATTTGGAAAGATGCCTTAAAGAGACTGGGGTGACACAGGAGAGTGAAGGTTCTGCTTTGAGGAAGAGAGGACAGAGCTGTTCAGTGTCGCTGGGAAGGCAAAGCGAGGCCCTGCATGGTTATCCCCTGTGGGTTAAGTCACTCTGCACAGCATCTGCTTAGCTATTCAGGCTGGAAGCCTCAAGTTTTCCATGCTGCCAGGAAAAGAAGCCATCAATACGGAATTCCCAGCTGCAGGTTGACACATGCCTTAGACATCGAATGAGCCAAAGTCCTGGCCTGGAAGAAATGGCTGTGCTCTGTGTCAAATCATCCTTGGTGCAGCATCAGCTGAGCCAAGGCAGAGCAGCTGGAGAGCACGTGTGCAGTGAGTAGGGACCAAAACACGGGAAAAGTGGGTGCTGAAAGAGGTGAGCGGACCGTCCCATGCCCAGCAGAGTTAGGCAAGAAGTGCAGCCTCACCCCTGAGCCTTCTCCCTGGGTTTAACTTCATTTCCTGCTCTTCTGATGCTGCAGTCCATGAGCTGGGATTCACTACTTGGTGTGTTCTTGGAAACTTTGCGAAGCTGGCTAAAAATGATGGAAATGAGCAGTGGTGAAACAAGGTTGGGAGCTATTTGGGGCTGCTTCTTGCTGCCAGAATTCCCAGGTCATCCTGATTTCAGATGATCAGAAATCTGCTAGGCCACTGTTATTGAATGTGAAAGTCTCTGCCAATTCAAACTCCCTCTTATTTGGAGCCGCTCAGCTTTGGCAGTGATGTCTAGTTGAGACGTTGGCATGAATGGCAGGATATAGGCAAGCTTTTAAGAAATGCCTAGGTTATATGTACACCATGATCATGAATTTGCTTCTCTGGTCCAGAGCATCAGAAGATTCATTCCAAACTGAGAGGAAAAATGTGGTGCTGCCAGCACTGCCGGCCATGACTGCTGCACAACGTGCACCAAATTTGACCACGACGACCCAAAAGAGACCCAGAACTGCGACTGATGACCTGGACCTGCCTGCCATGGATAACCCTGCCATGAGCCAGTGTCTTGGTTTGAAAAGACAGGAGTCTGTGAAGGAAGGCAAAAGCCTCCTGTGAAAAGGAAAAGGTAAACCCCCTCCTTCCGAATTATCACAATTTCAGAATTAAAAGGGCTCTCAGGCAAAGATATGAGAATGGGAATAACAGTTTTTTACTAGGAAGGAAAAAAACTAAATAACAATGCAATTTAGCACAAGCAAAAAAAAAAAACAAAAAAAAACAAAAACCACTGGCAGAGTGAGAAAAAAACCTGACACCCTGAGAAGTCAGGGTGTTGATAGTAGTCCAGCCAGATGGTGGCAGCTCCTCCCGGAGCGGCAATCTGCAGAAGGGTGTAGGTCCTTTCTGAAGATGCGGCGAAGGAGCAGCTGGGCCTGGTTCCTGATTCCTCTGGGAAATCCAGCGAAGAAGGCTGTCTGTTGCCTCAGAAATGCTTGTTTTATGGTGGCAGGGATGCTTGGCTCCTCCCTCTGGGTGGAGCATCTCACAATGGGATGATGTAACAAGTCTTACCAGCCACAGTGAGTAATTCAATAGCCCATTAACAGGAGATTATCTTCCTGGCAGTGTCATTGTTCTTGAAAGAGATAAGAAAAACTGCCTAACTCCCGACAGATGGCAAAATAGAATACATGCTTATTTTACAAGCCAGGACAGCCAGGATCCTTTGTTTGCCAAGCACAGGAAAGTGGAGGAAGACCACAAGGAGCAATCCCAGGGCATCAACACTGGTACCCAGGAGAGCTGGTGGGAGGATTCCTGCAACCCAGGCGTGCTGTGGGATTCACTTCAGAAGCATCCTCTCAGATAAGTGACCATTTCTGACTGTAGGCAACTGCAGTGTGTTTATAAAAAGGAGTGTGTTTATAAAAAGAAATTTTGATTTATTTATAAATAACTGTGGGTGTGGCTGCAACCTGGGCCTCGGGTTTTATAGCATGCTGACAAAATTGTTGCATTTATGGGTTAAAAAAATCAGATTTTACTGGCTGTTTTTAAAAATTTGGCTCTTTACTGACAGCTGGAGGTATGGGGTCGAGGATGTTTGGGGGGGCGGGGGCAGGGCTATATGTTAGGCCAGACTGTGCACACTGATTAGCTGTCTTCTAATTGCTTGCTTTTTCCTGATAATTTTCCTGCTTCCAGTCCTCACTGCACTCTCAGCCATTGAACAAGGAAACCTGCTGCTGAATTTTTCTGTGCTTGGGAAAAGTTTAATGATACAAAGCACTGTGAGCTGCCAGGTGAGAAGCCAAGGTTCCATTTCGATTATTGGAGGGAGTGCTAGGAAAGAAGGCAAGAGCGGGAGAGCCCGTTGCATAGACTATGCCTGGGAGAAATGAACATTTTCTCTGGAAATTTAGGAAAGCCTGGCTTTGGAATTGCTTTAGGCATCTCTCTCTGACCAGCTTTCTCTCTGTGGTTTTTCAGGGATCTGCAGGGGATGAGAAGAATTGACTTCTCTGCCACATAAGGACAAGACAAGACAAGAGAAGAAGACCTGAAGTTAGAACAGTAAGTGTTTGTTTTACAGCCCTGCCTGTAGTTACTGAAGACACCAGACAGGGCTGGCCCTGTAGCCACCCCGGCTTCTGCTTCCTCCTGAGCACTTCTTTTGGGAGCAAAGGGAGAGGGAGGGATGGGGGAGAGCTGCCCTGTCAGGGCAGCACCTGCTAAGTAGCTTGGCTACAGCTGAACAGCACTTGAATTTTTGACTCCTTGCTGGGCCTTTGATCAGTATTGGCCAAAAGGATTTCCTAGAGCTGCTGATACGTTTTTGATTGTACAGCTTAATCATTACAATTTTCTGGGTAATTGCCTAAGTGTAGCTGTTTTCCTGCAGTTAATTCCATTTTTCCCTGAAAATGGAGTATTTGTGTGTGGAGACAATTCTTGTCAGAATGGAAAAGCTATTACTATTTAAAGCCGGAAATAATTAAAGGAATATGAGCAGGCATTGTCTTTACTTCCAAGTGTTGCAATAGAAGAGCATTGTTAAGAGTTTATACTCATGTTCATTGTGTTCATCATTATCTTTTATTAAATGTTGAGGGTTGTCTCGTTACAGCCATTGCAATATGATGAAAAAAGCCGCGTCTGTGATTTAAAAACAATGGCAATGTGCTGTGGCTGAGGAGTTGGGATATAGTCTTACTCTTTAAAACCGCGTGTGTTTTTTTGGTATGGTGGGTTTTGGTTTGGCTTTTGTTTTTTTTTTTCTCCTTTAAGAATCAGTGGAAAGCCTAGCAGCCGTTCTCCACTTGGTGCTTGAGCACCTGAAACCTTTTAGAGCAAACCCAGTCAAAGTTTCCAGCGTATTGTAAACACTCCCTAACCCTCGCTCGAGGGGCCACAACGTGGAGCATGAACAGAGGGCTCCGAAATATGGTAGCTTTGTTTAATAGTCTCACTTAAAAGCAAAAATGAAGTGTTCTATTAACTATTTACAGCCTTTCGTTTTCTTTCCCCCTCTTTCTCTGGAGACCTACTGGCATTAATGAAATATGTCTTGAAAGGAAGGCTCCAGTTGTAGAAAAAAATGTAATAGTTGATTTTTAATCCTTGGCTCTGGGACTGTTACGTCCCTCAAGATGGTTATAGAGATATCACATGACATCTTTTTAGTGATAACAACTGTGAAACTGGTTTGATATGGCACACAGCTTATGAAATTGAAAGTATTGCCTTGTGAGGTAAAGAGCGTTGCTGTGTCATGCTGTAGCACTTCATTAATTGCTGTAAATTGCTATTCTCATAATTCATGTAGTTAAGGACTATCACAATTACATTGACTAAATGAAAATACAAATAAACAACACTAATGGCAGAATTGTTTCCTTGTAACTCCAAAGGCTTCCCTCTCACATTGGTGTATGTTTCAGATTTCTTATTTCTTTTCTCATTTTGAGGTTATACAATGCCCAAAACATTGATGAAATGAGAAAAGCTTTCAGATGGCTAAAAAAGTTGTACAGATGATTGAATTTGATTACTGATTGTTAAAAAGCATGAAATGTTTCAGGCCGTCACCTCCTTTGAGTCACTTAGAAACCATCTACAAAACAGTACAAGGAAAAACTCTGTTCCTTGTTGTTGCGTGATGATTGTGATCTCTCTACTTCAATTACATTTGATATTCTTAATTTTTCTTTTGCTTTTTATGTACTTTGTACAACTTTCCTTCAGCTTCAGCAACAATACAACCAACCTTCATGGAGGAGTTGAATCTGATCATTCAAACAGTACTTTTAAGGAAAAGAAAATTGTGACACAATCCATGTCCTCTTGGAAAGAAGAAAGGAATGAGCCAAGTAGACACTCATGGTTCCCCAGAATTAAATATCTTAATTATCTACTACAACATTAATATTATTACTCTGAATCCTGAACTAACCAATTATTTTAACCATATAATTAGTTACCTTAAGTCAGTAGAATGACAAGATGAATTCTGAGCCCTTGTACCTCCTTAACAGTCTTAATCCTGGCAGCTCATCCTCAGCATCTTTGGTTTGCCAACCACTATTGGCTCTGCCACTCTTCACACAGCCTGGGCTGTGCTTTGTTAGTGTTAAGTGATTCTCCTTGCCTGGCTCTGTCCTGTGCCTGGTGATTTCTCAC
Source organism: Anomalospiza imberbis (assembly GCF_031753505.1). Taxonomy (NCBI): domain Eukaryota; kingdom Metazoa; phylum Chordata; class Aves; order Passeriformes; family Viduidae; genus Anomalospiza; species Anomalospiza imberbis. The sequence goes on along the minus strand of NW_027099541.1, from coordinate 121,430 downwards.
ATAGTTTGTCCTTGGATGGTTTATTTTATCCACCCCCAGCTCTCAGTGCCACAGCGCCGTTCTCTGATCTCCCTCTTTGCCTTCCCTGCTCCTCTTCTTTGGGTACCTCGTGAATGTCTTTGCTGTCTGTGCTGGCTTTCAGGGCCACCTTTTAACTACAGACTTGTCTCCCCTTTTCTAAGCCATTAGCTGCACCTGTCTCTCTAATTCTCCCCTCCGTGTTGTCCTCGCTGAGGTTTAGCCGTGGTCTCAGCATGGGAAAGCCGTGACTGTTTAATCTCTGTTCTAATCCTCCTCCCTTGATAACTGAGGCCCTGTGCTCTCTCCTATATGTGGTGGATCTAAATCTTGGAGACAGTCTCTGCAGTCTGGAGCAAAATTGCCAAGTTTTCCTTTCCAGCCACATGTACAGCACTTACCCAGCCTTCTAACCCACATCACATTCATCATTTGGCAGTTGCTCTTTTATTCTGTTTGCACAGCACCTAGCACAACAGTGCCCTGTCATTTTTGTAATGAGAAATAGTTATAATAATTATTAGTGTGTTTAACCAATGCCTGCCTAATTTGTGAGCCATTCATTTTGAATCTAATGCGTTATTCTTATTTCAGTGGGATACTGCACACGTGGAGTATTATTTGCTCCGAACTCATTAATGGCTTTAAGGAGTGATTTAATTTGTTAATGTTTTCTCGTGATTTGTTTAAAACATAAGTTTATAGTTTAAAACAATAACTGTATTGTAAATATCTTCCATTGTTGGAGCTTACTTGAAGGAATGCAGACCAGCTTTTTGATGTTAAACATCTCAAATTATGCAAACTGAAAACAGCTTATGAGTGGATTTGTGCTTTTTCTCACAAAGACAAACTCATCTTATTCTTAAAACTGGGGAACACTTTATATTTATTTCTTGCCTTTCTATTTTTGGCTTTATTTCTTTGAAATGGTGAAACAAGTTAGAATGCTTTCTAACAAGTCCCAGATATTAAAGTGCCCAGGGACAGGATAGGGATGATGTTTTGAAGGCAATAAGTATTTCGGCTTCACATTTCAGTCTTTCTTCTTCGCTCCTTGGAGCTGGCTTTGGTTTAGTTATCATTCCGCTTGAATGACTTTGCAGTGTCTCTCCTCCTCTCCACACCAAAAAGGAGTGTTCTGCACATCTTCCATATGTTTGGGGCTGGCATGGTAGGAGAGCCCTGGTTGTTCCTCGATGTTTGTGGGAATCCCAGCCTGTGCCCAGGGATGCTCCAGCCACAGCTGGGATGGAGTTAGGCCCAAAGCTGAGCTATCACTGTGTGTTAAAAACAGAGCAGAGAAACAAAATAGATTGTTGTGTATTTCACAGATTTGGCATTACTACTGAAGCATTTTTCTGTAACAATTAACCCATTAACCCCTTCTTTTATAGATACGTGGTGTTCTAGGCCTGAATACATTATTTACGTAGTGGAATAGCTGCATGCTAGAAGTTAGGTCAGAGGGGCTGTGGCAGGGAGTGGATTTTACTGGTTGTGGTACTAAAGGTGGTAGCATGGGTCTTGCATTTGGCTATAAATTTAATGAATTAATTAAACTGCTGCAATTTGGTGGAGTCCTGGCAGTACCAGTGCATCTCCATGTGAGGGACTCTCTGGGAACAGGAGCAGGATCATGGGTCTGCTTGAATTTCCCTATGTACAGTCAAGTGCATGTGTCTGTACACCGGATGGGTCCTCATATCTGTAGACACTGAAGATACTAAGGTGAAATTCCTGAATTTTGGTTTGCATGGGAAATTTGGGTATGTTTTGATGCAGGTTGTGTTTTCAGCTACACAGTTTGCTGTGTATTATATAAGAAATTGTGCTCTCCTTTGGAAATGTGTTTATATAGAGGGTTTTTTTAGGGTTTTTTGAATCTCAATTAATTATATGAATGGTGATAACTGTTTTTTTTTTTTCAGCAGGTATTAGTGAGAGTCAATTTTTTATTTCTTGTGACATTAAATGAAAAGGAAGGCTGTGCAGAACCAACAATATCCTCCTTCAGCTGCCTTCCAGCAAGTGAATAGTTTGCAGTTTGGTGGGGAGCAAAGCAATTTTCCCTCAGAAGCAGCAATATTTAGGAAAGAGAGGAAGGAATGGGCAAAGACTTGTGTGAGTACATCAAATCTGAGTACCTAGGATTAGAGTATGTGTAATGTGGGAATGGCAGGGCAGCCTGGCCTTTCCCAGCAGATCTCAGCAGCAGCAGAGGGGCTGCAGGCTCAGCCATGACTCTGCTTTTCCCATACCTCAGCCTTCTCTCAGTCATTTGATTTTGTTGTAAGTAGCTCTGTGGGAAGCAGGGAGTTGGACTCAGTGTGGGTCCCTTCCAACTGGAGATATTCTGGGATTCCTGTTTATCTCCAGGCAGAAACCCAGAGTCATAACAACCTGAGAGAGACTTAGACAAAGGATGGAGCCTCTCCCTCTTGTGGAGTCCATCAGAATTTAAATTTCAGAAGCTCATTCAGTGGCAAAATATATTCCTTGCTCTGCTTCTGTTCTCCAGTACAGCTGGGATTCAGTGGGCTGTGCTGCCAGCAGGTTTTGAAAACCTGGGGGAGAATTTGCCTATTTGTGAATTAAAGCCTGGGGTAAGTTTATAAGAAATCATGAAGAGTTTCACAGCCTACTACCATTTTCCACTGAAAATCTCTCTAAATGACACACAGGGAGCTTGGGTGTGGGTTTACTGCTGGGATGTGAAACTCTGTCCCTGTGCAGCCTTGGGGGTGAGTGTGCTCAGTGTGTGCTGGCACTTCATGTCTCAAGGGTTTTAATTTGTTGATGAGGCTGAGACCCAGCCAGGTGCATCTCCTGCTCCCTGTGCTGTTGGTGAGCCCTTGCTGTTGTTCAGGGCATGGTGGGAGCCCTCCAGGAAGGTGTTGATTCATCCAACATTTGCTGGGACAGCCCAAACTCATTAACCTTTCCCGTTAACCCCTGAATTGCCCTGGGTTTTGTTAGTGCAGTGCTATAAAGTCTCACTGCGTTTAGTTGTTACCTCTTGGAAGACATTTTACAGAGCAAGACAAATATTTATGATTAGGCATGAAGAGGAAGCACGTAAGATATTTGTATTTCTCATGAGTGCACTTCAGGGTGTTGATTTCTGAAACTGAAATTCTGGTCTTCACAGCCAACTTTCCCTGAGATGGTTTGTGCTGTAAGACTCCTCATTCCATTGCCATGTCCTTTATACACTGAAACAAGAGGAATTTGCTGCTTTTTAAGTTGGGGGCCAAGAGTAAATTCACCCTGTTTTTATAATCAGACCAGCTCAGCTTTAGGGGATTTGAGTGATGTAATTGTATTGTACTGGGCCCCACAACTAGTCCAACTGAAAAAAAATAATCTTCAAAGTGAATATTTTAGTGCTTCATGCAAGGCACATTGCTCGGTGTCTTGGGAAAAAAAGTGAAGCTTTTCTTTTATTTGTGAACCGAGGGCCATTGTTGTACAGGTTTTCTAAGCTTCTGTACAAATCTGAACTGCACAAAAAATAGAGTGCTGGCTCCCACATCCTTAAATCCTTAAAAATGAAGGTTTTTTCCTGCTTATAATGAGATGTTGCATTTATTCATGGGATTAAGTCCTTAAAAGAAAGGAAGGTGCATAAAACCACATTCCAAGTAGTTTACATCATAATATTTTGAAATAAAAATATCTTCATGAGGAAGAAGATGCATAAATTTGGAGCCTCACTATGAGCACGAGGCCTGATATCTTGTCCTTTTAAGTTTAGATTTGTTGTGTTTCCATCTGACTGGACCAAAGCTGTTGTCCCAGTGTCCTGTGACACTTGGCAGTGTGAAAGTGTTTGACTAAGCTTCCATTTTCGGTTTTGCTTCCAGTGTGGAGTGGAATTGTTAGATGTGTTTTGCAGGGAGAGAGATTTGTTATCCAGGGCCCATTGCTGAATTATGGATCTTTGGGAGGAGAAGTGGACATTTTCCCCTCTCCGTGGTCTCTCCAAGGTAACAAAATCGGGCGGAGCTCTTTCATATTCTTCTTTCTGAGGCAGATTTTGTGCTGGGAGAGGGGAGTGATGTGCTTGATGCAATTCAGTGTCAAACAGCTGTAAAATAAAAATACCTGTATTCAGCAGCTCCCTGGGATGTGGGCTTTGGGGGATAACTGAGCCAAACAGCAGGAGCAGATGGATAACTGATCCATCAGACAGTTCCTATCACTTTGAGCTCTGGAGGTGTCACTGGTGTGCCCATTCTGAGGAATGGTGGAGGAGGAGTTTTGTACTTGGGATTTGGATCTGTTGGATCCTCTGCAGGAGGAATTTAAATCCTAAATGGCATTTTGCCATTTGAGTTTAGATGGGGAAAGAAATGTTGATTTTGGAAGTGATGTTTATTTGCGGAATACTTTTTATTGTCTCATCAATGAGTGGGGAATGTGATGGCTTAGATTAACACAGATGTGCTTCCCCCTCAAAGGAGTGTGGGAAATGGAATCGATGAGGCTGTGGAAATAAAGCATATCTGGAGGGGTGATGGATGCTCTCTAGCAAATTTGAAGATAATTTGCACAGGTATTCTAAGAACAAAAAAACCAAAACCCCAAAACAATCATCCTCAAAACTGTGGTTCAGGACTTTGTTCCGTTTTCCTCCAGTTTCTGCTGGGGAAAAAGGGAATTTTCCTTCTTCTGTAACGAGAGGAGCAGTCTCCCTATTCCCAGTTATTCCATCAGCTGTGAGTGAGGCACCAATTTTTTTTTTTTTTTTTCCATGAACAAAACCTCTAGAAGTAAACAGCAATGTACTGACTCAGGGCTTGTGGCATTTCTTTGATCTCTTTGCTAATGGAATTACGCGGCTCTCCTGCACTGCAAACGGCCGCTTTGTGAAGATGTAGGATTATGGTCTTTGTCCTGTTGTCAAAGTCTGGTCTGCAAACCACAGAAGAGGATGTGAGTACTGTAACTTTGGGCTTGGCAGCTTCCTGACCTTTCTGAAAGGCTCACTCAGTGCTGCAGCAGCTTCTCCAGGGCTGGCGAGGTGACAGACGAGATGAATTAACTGGGCTTTTCCGTCTCTTACGTGTCAGATTCTTTGTTTTACATGGAAATAATTTCTGTCAAAATGGGAAATTTATCGTGAGGTACTTCCTCTGCCTGCAAAATGAAAATGTCAGCCCCAGGTCTGTTTGAATGTGTCTTCTGTTACAAGCCATGGGTGGAGTCAGCTTTGTCCCTCGATGCCACCATCGTGTTCTCCAGTGTCTGAACACAAAGTCAGGAAGCTCTGCTGACCTGTGGGAGCAGGAACATGTCACAGAAAGTTAATAACAAAGCCAGTAACAAGTTAATACAAGTTAGTAATGTTTGAGGACTCACATCAACATTTCTGAAATATTTATAAGTTACCCGAACTTTTGTCTGTGTTGTGTCAATACAGTGAATGTCTCTGTCTTTTCATGTGTATCTTTTCATATATGTGAATGTACATAAAATATTACAGAAACATTACTTTTGATGTACCATCCAGTCTGAAGAAACCCAGCCTGATTTCTATAGATGTATCAACTTTAATATGTCAAATAGTGCGGGCTGTTGATATGAAATATCTTTGCACAGAGATTTAACATCTGTCATTACTGTAAAGGCTGACTAGACATCACAGCATTATGGCTTTCTGATAGATTAAGAAGGAACCACGTGTCACGCACTGCCCTGCTTTGCTTTTTGATTTATGACAAGCAGGGAATAATCCTGTCCCTTGTCTGAGCAAAGATGGCACTGGGATACTTTTCATGGTTTTTTTTTGTTTTGTTTTGTTTTGTCTTTTTTTTAATCTGGAAAGGCAATCATGCTAAAAAGAGTTTGTTTAAATATTGGGGGGTGTTAAATCTAATTTAATGAAATCTAATTTCTATTTATTTATTGTTACTATTATTCAATCTTATTAATTAGATGAGATTAATAAAAGGGGTTCTACAGTGGGTAGAGAGCCATTGAAAGGAAGAGAGACTTTGAAGGTGGAGGTTTTGTTGTGAGCTGTGGACGCCGTGTTTGGGCGTGTGAAATTCTATCAGAGAAAGCGAAAATAACTCGGGCCTTCCATCGCCTTCTTCAAAGCCCTGCAAAGGGAGGTTGGGCAGAAGCTGGGACAGGAAATTGAAATCTGAATACTATTTTAAACTGATGGGGTGAAAGGCCTCTCTTTTACACCAGCACACTTGTTCTTTTGTTTGATACTTGAACTCTGAAAATTTTCTGTGACTTTCTAGGGAGAAGGAGGAGCAGCTGAGGCGGGTGACGGAGGTACAGAGGCTGCAGGCCCAGCAGGCAGGCGCTGCCCTGGAGGAGTTGAAGCGGCAGGTGGAGCTGAACGCAGAGAAAGACCCTGCTGAAATGAAACAGCCGGTGAGGAGGTCACAATGCCAGCCTTCCTGAAACTCTGGCGCAGTGGGATAGCGGATTCTGATCTTATAATGCCAGAAACATGCTCTGCTTGAGAGTGCTACGTCAAAATCTTTCACAATGTAGTGTCTGCAGCGAGTCAGAAAGGGATGGTGGCGGGTGTTTGATCTTTCTGACAAAGCCAGAATTGTCATTGTTATAAAGATAGCTGCAGTTATGATACCGATTAGGGATTTTTCAGGAGTGAGAGTATAAAGGGTTAGTTTATACACCCTATGGAACAACGCTTGTCATTTCCCACTTACATGTGTCTCTTCCTACTCTTTTCCCAGCGACTCTGTCTTCCATTAATGAGCTCCTGTGATCAGTTTGAGCCCAAATAGGGGCAGAGCCATGGTGGCTGCTGGCAGTCATGTGCAGAGGATGGAAAAATCCACTTTTCTGTCCCTGAAAATCAGGGAGTTTGGTGGCCTAAATTTCTTATGGAGCAAACAGTAGTGAAACCATTCTCCTTGGAGTTTATAAAAGCAGCCCAAGGAGTGAAAGGGAACAAGCAAAAGGTGATCAAAAAGAAGGGGAGAGAAGGGATATTTCCTTACTCCTCCTGTGGTTGAGATCTCCAGGCAGAACTCCAGCTTGTCATTCTGGATTGCAAGTTCCAACCTCACCTACCTTGACCAAACCTCACTGCTGACAGGAGGGTGCTGCAGGCTGGGACTGGAATGGGTGCCTGAGAGTGCTGCCTTAGGGCTGAGGAAACTCCCTTTTTGTTGCTCTCAAAGTTTTTTGAAAATCTTCACTGCTGATATTTTTAAGACCCATGCAGGCAGCAAATAACAGAATTTGGAAATTAAAAAAAAAAAAAAAAGGTGAGAACAAACTTATGAAAACAAGATGTGCAGCAGGCCATACCCACAAGGGCAATACAAGAAATCCCACCACCATTTTAATCTGACATTTTCTGTACTGTGTGACCCTCCTGAAATTTCTTCATGATGACTTAAAATAATACCCTAGTTCTGCTCTAAAAGGGATGTTGTCTAGTTCTAGAAAGGCTAATAATAGTTTCATCCACTTAAAAAAAAAAAACAAAAAACACTTCATCAAAGAAAACCAATCAAAAACATAAGAATGTGTAAAAAAATTTGGAAAACATGGTCAACCATAATTTTAAAATGACAGTAAATTTCTTTCAGAATATTGCTGCATTCTGGGAAATTTTGAAAATCAGTTTTGCTGTACTTCATGAATCAGCCAAAATTTACTCCTTCTTTTCTCTTTACTTCTTTCTCTTTACTACTTGGGTGCTAAAATCTAGAAATACTAAATGATATTGTGCAGTTGAGTTATTCTATTCTCCAGGAGCCAAGGTCCAAGGAAATACATCAGAGGAACACTGCTGAAGCTCTCTCTTCATGGCTTTGGCCTTTCTCATTCCTCTGAATCCACCTACCCTTATATAAATCCCCCAGTACATTGGGACATACTGGAAAATTCTGTGTTTTGTGGTGAGGTGATAGGTATTACTTACAAAACAACTGCAGAAGCCATAGCAACTCTGTCCTTTGATCTGCATTAGGAATACTCGGCTTTAAACCCATTTTTGGTGTGAGATGAAGTTAATTATGGAGATGAGTCGGATGGGGTCATTTTCAGTTGTTGCAATCAATATCTGATTCTTTAGTTTGGCTCTATGATAATATCATTTATTTTGCCATCTGCTTCCTATTTTGTCAAGCTTGTGATTATTAAGAGTCATCTGATGTCCACTGGTGGGTGGGTGGCATGTGTTTAACTGCAAGATCTGCATTTTTTCCAGTAGTAACTAAAACAAAGAGAAATAATACATAGGCTATGTCATGGAACTGTAGATCTGGGGCTTCCTGGGTTTGGCCAACAGTGATCAAGAGCCTTTGTGGCAGTTGTTGGAAACAGATGAACGTGACCTAACGAATAAACTGCAGAAGCCAGTAGATTGAAAGCATCTTTGCACGTGTTTTTACTATTTCACTTTTTAGAACATTTTCATTCTCAAAAAAAACCCCAAAAAGACCTCCTTTGGTGCAGCAACAAGATCTGTTATTTTTCTGGGTTTTATGAACCTGAGTAAAATATGGCCATGGGCATGCAATTTGAGTAAGTTTGGAGCTGGAAGAAAATGATTCCTAAAACATTGATTGCAGTCCCTTTTCTTAAGGGAAGATAGTAGCAGTGAGGTTCAGGAGCTGCTTCCTCACTGTTCTCTTTTTCCACTTTCTATTTGGCCAACTGCTCCTACTCCAGTCCCTTCCTTTCCTGCTGGAGTACTCTGCAATAAAATGCTTTTCCCACTGCGAGTGCTGCCTTTTCTCCTCCTTCCTGCCTGGGGAGTGATGTCCAGGCCAATTGGCACAGACATCTCTTGAACACTGAGCACTCCCTTAGCCCAAGCAGGATTTTGGCTCGTGGTTCAGAAATCCATGGGTTTCTTCTTTTTTTGGAGCAGATGGGCTTGTGGTCCTTCAAACCCCTCCACCTCTTTTCCCTTTTTAGGGACACAGTTTATTCACTGCTTCTCTTGGGATCTAGATCTGAAAGCCACTGATGAGTGTGCACTGCAGCAGAGTTACATATGTATATTTATATACATTTCCTTGGAAACATGCCTGATGTGCAGCTAACAGTTGTGCTTTTGATACAAAAGCCTTTGTCAATTGAGTTGTGAAATTGCTTCCTTGATGCTGCGTGCTGGAATCTGTGGGACTCATTATTCATAGGCGATGACTATCTTCAGAGGACTTCACTGCAGCCCGATTAATTCTCTTTTAAGTTATTTAAAGTTATTTTCTGATTTAATGTAAACTTGCTTTAATTGTGTAGTATATGCTCTGACTCACACATGATTTCCCTTGAATTTCCAAAGGCAGTATATTTTTAGGAGAAATATATTTCAGTCTTAAATATGTCTAGAGAAAATATTTACTTAATTTTGATGGGATATTCAGCACTCTTAAGTGAAAAATGGAGCCAATCTTTTGTAATTAGGGAGTGGCATGACAGTGATCACTATGACCTTGAGTAACTAATAATCCGGTAGAGACTGAATATTCATTTTCACTACGTACAAATGGTGTTGTTATCATTCCCAACATGTGATATTCTCCTCTTTGATGGTTTACAAACAACTGTAGAAATGTCAGAACATTTCAAGCTATGCCTTAAAAAAAAAAAAATTAAATATTCCCTTTCTTTTCCCATGTAGATGGCAGAGGTCGAAGCAGATCTAAGCAGATCAAAATTGCTCTGGGAAAAGCAAGCCAAAGAATTCTCCTGGCAGTTGCATGAGATCGAGAAAAGATATGAACAACAGGGCAGTTGCTTTGCTCCTGCAGGTGGAGGGGAGAAAACACCCCTTCCTGCAGCTGTAGGTCACGGTGTGCTGCTGTCCTTCCTATAAAAGCACCATTTCTAGATATTATATTTATTTATATATATAGAATTTTGTGATGGGGACGGAGGGGGGAGAACCTACACAGAAAATGCTTTTTGTTTCCTCCTCACAATCCTTTGTACCTCCGACTCTTTCAAATTGTTCCCCAGGCTTACAGGTGGCAACACCTATTTTCATAATCACCAGGTTCAATTATTTAATGCATTATCTGTTTCTCTTCTTGTCAAGAAACAGCGGTTTATTCTTTTTATCATTTTTGACACGGGGAATGTTCGTATGAATGCTGGATTTGGCCCACTGAAGGTGATTTTCTTCTTTGTAATGTAATTTCAGGGTTGGGAAATACTCAGGAAACGTTTGGGTGGAGACAAGAAAGTTTTGTTCAGTACTGCTGTGAAATGTAAAGGGGGGAAAAGCAGAAGGAGAGAAATTACTGCATGACACAGACTAGGGAGCTAAGGAGCTGCACCAGACACGGGTGTGAGCTTGGTCATGAAACTCAAGTGGCCTTTGTTGGTGACACCTGCTGAAGGATTGAAAGGGGGTTTTTAGTACTTTGTAGGAATGAGGTGGTTAATCCACGAAAGTTCTCTCTTGTCACTGTTCCTGTGTGGATCTAAGCTTGCATTTCCAGCAGGGAAATGTGGTTTCATTTCTGTTTATCTTCTGTGCCATGAGAGGATGAAACACTGCGGTTGGCTTTGGTGCCAGGCCTGCTCTGGTCCATCTGGAAGGGGCTTTTTCAGGGAATTGAGGAACAAGATTACTTTGGTAGGTGTTGAGAGACCCTGCTCTGTGCTGGGGGGAACAATGGTGTGTTTTGTGTGTGGCTTTTGGAACAGTAGGGAGTCTGTTGGGCCAGATCAAAGCAATGGCACCACTTGTGCTGCCACCTGACAGAGGTGACATGCTGGCCTCTGGAAGGGTGAGGGACATCTCACAGATGTTCAGCTTTAGAAGGTTTTCTAACCAGGCGAGAGCCTGGGAGACAGTTGGGAAAGAATGTAAATACCTCTCTAATCTTGTTGTTCACATTGTTTATAGATAGGTTCTGCCACCGTGCGTCATTCACTGCACACCAATGGTGTGAGGTGTTTTTACTCTAAGACCAACGAAATCAGTCTGCACGATGATCCCTATAAATAGAGCGGTGCATTTGAAATAAATCAGAGTTCATTCTCTTGCCTTCGACTTGGAGTCATTTCTGTTCCCGTCCTGCTCTACGGTGACACGAACCTGGAAAAATTTAACTAAATAAGTTAAGTTTTGTTTTCTGTTCAGGGCAAAAAAAGCCTCTGACGCTTAAAAATTGTCCTGGATTTTTATTTTTAATCCCTTTTTCCTCATCTCGGCAGTTATTAATCATAGGCTCTGCTGCTCTTTGGGCAAAATGTGACACTTTGAAGTAGGATAAAAGCTGCATTTCTGAACAAAACAGAACTTTGTTTAATTTTATAAAAGAGATGTCCTGGGGTGTACCTGGGGTAAATCCTCTGCTGTTTTTAAGAGCGTTCTATATGGCAAAAGCTTCCCTGTCTGATTCAGAGAAAGATCTGAGGTTCTGGTAGCTTCAGGAATTGCCATCAGCATTCAGGCTCTGGCCACTGCATGTGAGGCTTTTTGACTACAGAGAGAATTTTCAGTGTGATCTTCAAAAAGGTGCATTATTCATGACATCTCTCATGATCCCTCCTAGAAAATTAAAATCACGAGCAACAAACTTGTGTACTTCCAATAGTTATTTTCAGAGTTAATCGCATGCAGGAATCTACAGCAACCATGAGATTTTGATGTTGCTTTTTCATTCTGGCACGGCTTTGATCAAATGCTGAGCTTTTGGTTTTACTTTTTTTGCCATTGTGCTGATACAATATCTGGAGTACTCAAATGAACATTAATTACTCATGGAATTTATGCAGCACAGGAATAGTCCAAAAAGGGTCCAGTAAAGGTATTTGTGATTGATCCAAGGAGTTAGCTGAGTTGTTTTTTTGCCATCCCAATACAAAACCTGCCAACAGCCAGTTATGATGTGATTGGAAAAATCTGGGAGTTCATACAGTCAGTTCTGGTTTGGACAAATGGTGAATGGATAACTGGAAGAGTTGTTAGTTTGCTGTACTTACATGCTATAGTAAAAATACTTTCTTTCTAAATTTAAATTTAGGACATTTTCTGCTGTCCTAATGAAATAAAACATGTGTGCTCCGTGCTGGCAAACACTACCTAGAGTAGGTGAACCTAATAAAGGCTGTGTTATCTGAATTTCCCAAATTTAAAGACTTTCAGATGCATTGCAAACCCTCAGATTTAAAGGAGCCTCTTGTTTTACCCTCTGCAGAAGAAGTTTGTTGTAAATAAGAGATGTAAAAGTGGAGAAGGGAAGGAAGGAGCAGGGCACCAGTTCTCTTTGCCACCACGGGGCTGCTGTCCTGTGCATGAGCAGTCTGAGATCCAGTTTTGTACTCAGGACCTGCGGATGGGGGTGATAGAAATCTGTTTTCTGGCACAAACACATATATATGGACTCACATGTATTTAAACCTTTAAATGTTATCTCTTGGCCAGCTTCAAAGTCCTGTGAAAGGGTCCAACTTGCTCTTGAGCACAAGGGAAGGATGAGTGATGTGTGATGAGGTTTCTTGCCTCCTTATTTTTCAGCATTTGGGCTGGAAAAGCTGATCCTGAAAGAGCAGGAGAAGATGGGTCATACTTTGTAGTTTACCCAAAATGTGCTTCAGGAATGTTCCTGAGAGTCATTCTGGGCTGGTTATGAATGGACACTGTGGGGTTATGGCAGGATCTTTGTTTAATTAATTGGGTTTTTGGTGATCTTCCTCAAATGTGGAATGACCCTGCTCCTTATTGCATATCTACACTGCTCATTTTAGCTTTTATGTTTGTTTGTGTTTTACCTCACAAGATAGGTGGACAAAAAGCAAACAAAAAGCCTACAGTTCCCATATAATTCCCACATATATTTCATTCTCATAATGCAAATTCCTGGTCCTGCAAGACTTGTTGATTATTGAAGACGGGTTATGCATTCAAAGCCTGGATTTCAACATTTCTCAGCAGCTCTGATAGCATAAAAGTCCCTGGGCAGATTTGAAGTTCATGCTTGGGTCTGGTTGCAATTTTTGGCATCAGAACATGTAACAATCTTACAGCTATAAGACTTTAAAGTTAATGCCTGGCATCACGTCAAAACAGCATGCAAGATCTATCATAAGTAGTCCTCTTATCTTACCTCAATAGCAATTTTAGCCTGTAAATTATTGGAGAGTGCAGGATTTTGGTGCTGTGGAAAAGAGCGAGGCATTTTTGCTGTTAAATCTTTGCACCATGAGGACTTTTAATGATCCTGAGTTGTGCACAGTTACCCTGGGCCACTGGAAGCAAACATAAACCATATGGCAGGTCCTGCAAAACTCCCTGAGTCCGTGGGGTTCTTGGTCTCTCCTCTCAAGGGAAAGGCAGGGGCAGCAAGGGAGGTTTAGGTTGGGTATTAAGAAAAATTTCTTCATTGAAAGTACGGTCAAGAACTGGAACTGCCCAGGGAAGTGGTGGAGTCACCATCCCTGAAGTGTTCAAAAAACAAGTGAACGTGGCATTTCGTGATACGATTTAGTGACCATTGTTGGGTTGGTCAAAGGTTGGACTCAATGATCTGGGAGGTCTTTTCCAGCCTTAATGATTCTGTAACTCCAGGGTGCTCTGCAGAAGGCCTCTGTGCAGCTCAGCTTTTTTAAAAGCAGCACTGGAGGGCTCCTTCAGTGGCATTTGCAGCACGAGCCCCTTCCCAGGTCCAGCCCCGTGCTGCTTTTCTGATGGGTATCAATGCCCCGATTTCCTGCCATACAAAAGATAACTCAAAATATTCCCTTTCTGCAGCCACAGCCGCTTCTGTGTTGGTGTCAATCCCCCATCCACATTGTGCACTTTGCTTGGAGTCAGCACTTGCAGTTAACAATGCCTTTATTCAAGCTGACAACATCGCTAAGCTTTTAGTAAATGTGTAAGTAAATGTTAAGCGTGTATTCAAACATCCAACAATGAGGAGGAAACAAACAAGAAAAACTTTGTATTGTTTGCTTGGTGTGTATCTGTTAGCAATAACACAGACTATCAGTTCCTTGGGGCACGCTGTTCCTTTCTTAAGCATGTAACAAAAGGATCAAGGCTCTGAGTGACTGCTGGAATAAAAATAAATGTATAAGGAGAACAATCATGGCAAAATAAATTTGTTGATGCATTTTATGAGCTTGGTTTAGGAGTGATTACTTCTGAACTAAATAAGGACTGGGTAGTTGTGGTAAAGTGACAGGATCATATTATTCCTTTTATTTATTGCCATTTATACTTCATTTGTAGATCACGTGCTAGATTTGACTACAGGGCAGGAGGGGAGACCCTCATCTCGGCCAGCATCCCACTTCAGTAATATGGAATACATTTCCACTCCAAATTCCAGACATTGCTTTCCAGAGAGAGGATTATTCTGGCTTAAAGAAAAAAACCTGTTGGTACACTGCAAAACTGCACCTAAGAAGCTCAGGTGGTGCAGATAGGATGACAACAAAAACCTGGGACATTTGCAAATGCAAATGGTGCAATATTTCCATTTGCCTTCCAACCTTTGAGAGTATTTCTTGCATTTTTAGGATGAATAGTCGGTAAGAAGATATAAAAACAATATATTTTTAGGATGAGTAGCCTATAAGAAGATAAGACTTTTAAGCTGTAACTACTCTTGTTCAGCCAACGGTCCCACCTGTGCAAAGTAACTTTTCTGAGTGGCCAAACTGCCTCTGTCATGCCTCAGCACCAAGTCCAGCTGGACTCACAGTGCTCCACGTCCTTCCCGAGCTCGTTGGAGACGTGACCTGGAAGTTTTGCTGCCATCCCATGTTTCTCACGTGTGTTTTGCTGTTGTTGCAGGCCTTGCAGGACAAGGTGGAGAATGACCGTGGGCAGGTTTATGATGCTCAGAGGAGGCTCCAGCGCAACGAGCTGAAGGCCCAGGAGCAGGTGCTACTTACTACAGGGTGCTTTCCTCACCCCTTGAGCAAGGAGGTGCAATGGTTAAAAATAATCCCTTCCTTCAAAGCAAAAGCACATCCTTTCCTGCAGAATTCTCAGCTAGCTTTCTTTTCTGCTTTGTTGGTAATAAAAGAGAATTAAACTGTCTGAACCCTTCAGGCAAATACTTATCTGCTGCTCTCTATTGCTAGTTGGAATTTCAGCTATTCTAGCTGTTAAATGGTGCATTTATTTGGAACTGACTGTTTGCAGCTGCCTGTAGTGCTTTAATAAATGTTTCTGAGACTATTCGAACCTGTTCTTTAATGGTTTGTATGGAGAGAAGTAAAATTGGACAATAACAGCTAAAAATAATCTTTAGTCCTGATCTTCTGCATCCATTGTCCAAACATGTCTGTAAACAGTTTCAGATGATTAATAGTGCTAATTTTTTTCTGGACACTTACAGTGAAGTCAGAGATTATTTAGTGTGCTTTGAGCAAAATAGAGTGTGGTGTTTACAGACAGTGTTGGAACAGAAAGTCAATGATCTGCATTCAAACCAGATTACATTGAAATATTCAGAAGAATATGCAGGTGATGAATGTCTGAATCAGATAGGAATTTATGTATTCCTAATACAAACAGGGTTTTGAAGCATTTGAAAACTTTATTTGGGGCTGAGTAAACAGTATCAACAGCATGTATCCTACATAAAGCATTTCTAACTCTATACCTGCAGGAATAATCAGTTGGGGTGGGTATAGAAGATTAATAATCATTAATTTCAGATATTTTTTCCTCAGTTTCGTCATCCTACTGGCACATGGGAATTCTCTGTCACCCTTGGTGTTTAATTAATATATTTCCTCTCTGGAGTGTCAGTGATGAGCTGTTTGTTCCCTTCTGTCCCCACTCTGCCTCCCAAACCCAGGTGTTGGGCCAGGCTCATCCTTAGCTGCAGAGCCTGCAGCACTGGAGGAGTTTGGTGGAGTGAGTGAGCTGGCCTACAAATGTTGCATTTTGGCTTCAGAGTCTCCTGGAAAAGAAGGAGGAAAATCAGCTCTTTAAAGCATGGCTGTCCCTCCCAGGGAACAGCACTGGCTGCATGCTGTGAGGGATGTCCTCTTCCAATTTTTTTTCTTTTTTCATGTTTCTCTTTAGTCTCTGCCACTACCATTTTGCCTTTTTTTTTTTTTTTGACCCGTTTTGAGAAGGATCCAGAAGAAGAAATAAAAAGTAACTCATGAAATACAGAGGTAGAAAGCTGCACATGCAGATTCACAGGGTGCCCTCAAGGTTTCCTCCTACATGAGCATCTGCTCCGAACCAACCTTCAGAACTCTCCTGTCCAGACTTAATTAATGAAGGACTAGTTCAGATGGTAACATCTTGTTCCCCAGTATAATGGAACAGGAATGTTATTTAAATCACACTGTGCTGTCCACCTTTGAACTTGATGTGTTGGCAGATTTGGTAGAGCTCATATCCAAGTTCCTCAATGGTCTTGTCTCTGCCTTCCATCCATTGGGACTTTCTGAAGCAGCCCTAGTTAGATACCTACCCTGTGTCTCATGCTACTGCCCAAAACACCATCCTGAGACTAGAAAAGCAAGTCCTGTAAAGACACGACACCCCTGAGAGAATTGAATTGGACAATGGGACCTATTTCAAGAACGGCCTTATCAACACCTGGGCCAGGCAACATGGTATTGAATGGATATATCATATCCCCTATCATACACCAACTGCTGGGAAAGTTGAACGGTGCAACAGACTACTTAAAACTCCCCTGAAGGCACTTGGCGGAGAAACTTTTAGAAATTGAAAAATAAATTTAACAAAAGCCACCTAGGTAGTCAACACCCAAAGATCCATCAATCAAGCTAGTCCTGCCCAGTCTGAACCCCTGCACACAGTAAACAGCGATAAAGTCCCTGTGGTACATATAGAAAGTATTTTAAGAAAGACTGTTTAGATTAATCCCACCTCAGGCAAAGGCAAACCCATCCGTGAGGTTGTTTTTGCTCAAGAACCTAGTTACACTTAGTAAGTTTTGCAGAAAGATGGAGATGGAGATTGAGATGGAGAAAGCCATTGTATACCACAGGAAAACCTAGTCTTAAGTAAAAACAGTCTTTAAAGTTGCAATGTAACACAGGTGGAAAATAGAATAAGAAGTAGATAATGGCCCAGATTGAAAAAAGATGGGACAAGGGCATTCAGAGCTCCCTGGAGCTTGCATTAAACCTGAGACTTTTTCCCCAGCCTTGAGTTGACTCCCTCATGACCTCCTCGGACGCCGCCTCTCCTCCTTAACAGGCAAACAGCGAAGCGCTCTGTCTTAGCCGCTCCCCGAAACTCCTCGAGAAACAGGGGAATATCCCCTGCTGCTGACCGTGCCTTGGCTGGGCAGGGGAACCCAGGGAGCTTCAGGCAGGCACGGCGGAAGGGTACCTCAGCTGGGCTTGCTCCACAACACGCCCCCATTGTAAGGCCTGCTGATGCCCAGCTGCCAGAAATGCCCACCTTGTGCTCTCCAAGATGCACAGGGAGAGCCAATGAGCAGGACACTTTGGGAGGCAAACCTTCCAAGCCTTTCTGAGGCCAGGCACGCACCAAGATCAGCCAAGACTCTCCACGCTGCCTGGCCCACCCAGCCCAGCTCTGTGCTGGCTCTGGGCCACAGCAGCTCCCTCCAAGCAGGAGGCAAATGCATATTGCCAAGAGTTGAAACCCACCTGTCTTGGTTTGGAAAGACAGGTGTCTGCTAAGGAAGGCAGCAACCTCCCCTGAAATGGAAAAATGTAGACCTCTTCCCTCTGAATTGTTCCAAGTTTGAAATTAAGGGGGGCTCCCAGGCAAAAATATGGGAGCGGGAATACCAGTTCTTTATTAGGGAAGAAAATAACAGATAAAATAAACAATGCAGTGAACTAAAACAACACTGACAGAGTCAGAATACAACCTGACACCCTGGTGGACAGGGTGTTGGTAGCAGTCCAATTGGAACTGTGGCTGCAGTCCTCCCGGAGTGTCAGGTGTGGTTCTGTTGGAGAAGTGATCTTGTGGAAAAGGGTGCAGTCTTCCTCTGAAGAGGCAGTGGAAGAGGCAGCTGTTCCTCTGGGAAAATCCAGCGCAGAAATAGCTGTGCTCCTGGGCCAGAAGTTCAAGACTATACATGCAGGTAGGGATGCTTGGCTCCTCCCTCTGGGCAGAGCATCTCACAATGGCATGTTACAGTTCTTTTCAGTCTTGCAGTGGCCCACTATCAGCAGATGTCTTTCCGGAGGGAGGATTGATTGTGGAAGAGATAAGGAACAACTGCCCACTTCACACAAGACAACTGCCATACAGATGGCAAACAGAATACATCTTGCTTTTTTTGATCTGGGACAACAGCAGACAGGGAAGATGTGAAAAGGGTGTGTGTAAAGGCCTTTTCATTCACAGCTCCCACAGAGAGCTTTGGGGCTCACAGCGGGACAGAGACGGTTCTGCTCGCACCTCTGTCCAAAGGGGGGTAACACATCCTGCTGCAGGTGCTTGGCTTGGTCTCGGCAGGTCCAGGTGGATGCCAAACCTGCTCTTCACAGCCTTCTTCCTGCCCCTCTGCCAAGTGCAATGGGCCTTCAAGGACTGAAAGGAGCACAGAGAGCCAAAGGGGGATACTCGCACCTACCTCACTGGGAGCTCCCTGGGAAGCACTTTCCTTGAGAAGCAAGCCCCTTTCCTCCAAAGGCGTTTCCCAAAATGTGTAGGTTTTCTGGGGAACAACAACACTCCCTCAAGAAACGCTGGCAAGGCTGAAAGACTTCAGGTCCTTTCAGGACAGGCACTCCAGCTCTAGCTCGTATTCCCCCAAGTGTGTTTCCAGGTGGAGGCTCAGACGTGCAGCCCCAGGCCTTCTACAAACACGGGCTGCTCGCTGCCCCTTTCTGCCGGATCGGTGCGTGTCTCACAAACGGGACGGGACCCTGACTGGTTGCAGACTTGTGATTTATTATCTGTCTGCATCATACAAGCAAAAAGCAAGAGGCACAGGAAAATGACAACATCCATGCAAACACAGATCACAGACAAGTTGGCAGCCCATGCAAAGCCTTTTTATACCCATTCTTTGAACCAATAGCATAAAAGAAAAGGTGTAAAGTCATTATACTCTAAGCAATCAGAAAAGGACCCACGTGGGTTTAACATTGACAAAAGGACTTCTATGAACCTCAAACAATACACAATAATTCCTTCTTTAAGATGGAAACTTGTTCTATCTTTGCAAAGCATATATCTAGGACTTTTCACATCTTGAGCTATCAATACGTTCTTGTTCTTTCTTGTTCCTTATGATAAATATCAATGTATTCACTTGGTTCTTAACTTCCTAGCTTTCTCAGGAGAAGGTGTAGAAATTTCCCAGCCTTTCTCAGCTTTGGAAAGTGTCTTTTACCTTTTTATATTCCTACACCTCTTCAGCTGCCTCAACTCCTGCCTGCGCTCATGGCACCAAAACCAGGCTGTTCCCGGCCACAGACCAGAGCCCTGTTCCCACGGGACGCTCTTGCCAGCACCTTCCAGGACTCTCCGCTGTGCACGCAGCGCTTTTCATGCCTGCTCCCAACAGGCTTTGGAAGGCAGAGCCCAACCTGGCTGCCTCGGCCACCAGCACACCCCAAACACAGGCGGAGGAAGAAGCAGCAGGGGCTGTTTTGCGGCCATGGCCCAGAGAAACTGGAAGGGCGCCCTCCCTGTGGGCTCACTTGGTTGGCTTTCTGACTGGCTCTGAGCCTGGGGCTGCCATTCCTCACTTGTGGGGACCAGAACCACACCCAGGATCCCGGCACTGCCTGACAGCGCTCCAGGCACTGGCACAGTCGCGCGTCCGAGTCTCGGGCACCATGCTGCTGCTTCGTTTGCCCTTAGGCACACCCAAAGCTCCCTGTTAAGCCCGGATGGTCGCTGGTTCTGCCCTCTTCCTCATCCTGTGCAGGGATGGAGCACTGCTGTGCTTTCAGGAAGCTATTCTTGAAAACCTCCAGCATTCCAAGCTCCTTTGCCCTCTGTGGATGCTTGCCATGGAATCCCTCACAGCTGGGTTCAGAGCATACTCAGGTTGGCTCTTCCAAATTCCAGGGGCTCCAGGGTGCTCAGCAAGATCTGCAGCTCCACAGCCTTGTGGAATTTCAGCACAGGCACCTTTCCAGCCTGATCTGCCCTCGTTCCTCTGTGTGTGTGCACAAACCATGGCATGGAAGAGGATGGCAGCAGGGGCCTGTGTGCCCCAGGGCTCGGGATTTGCGTCGCTTCAGCTCCACAGAGATGGAGGCAAAGTGAAGAAGCCAAACTCTTTATTAATGGAAAATGAAACTAAGGGACGAGCTGGGAGGGGAAAAAAGGGAATGGGCAGGGCTGAGGGCTTGCATTATGGAGCTGTCAAAAGGAAAAGCGGAAGGAAAACACAGGAATGGGCATGATCTGAGGGCTGGTGAGATGGAGCTGTCAAAATGGAGGGAGGATGGAGGGGAAAAAGTGGATGGACAGTGTGTGAGGACTGGAGGGAGGGAGCTATCTACAGGCAGGGAGAGGGCTGAAGCCATGTGAGCTTCCCAGAGGCTCAGCTGTATCAATCATCAGCTGTGCCTGGAGCCCCAGTGGCAATGGGAGGTGGTGTCCTCTTCAGTGTCTCCTGGTGCTGCTCTTGGGGCGCTGGTTCACCGGATCCAGAAAGCAACCCAATTTCTTCATCTTCTAGGCCTAAATGGGCTTGAATTTCAGTGTCAGAGCAAGATGGTGTGGTATTATTCTTTAGGGACTGAAGGCCTGGAACAGAGAGCAAGAGAGCCATGGTCAGAGCCTGAATCTGCAGTGACCTGAGGAGACCGTTCTGCCACGGCCACCTCCCCCAACAATTGCCAAGGCCAAGAGAGAGGTGTTGGCAACAGGTCAGCAGCAAGCTGCTGGCCACAAATTCCACCCATGTCCCTGAAATCCCTGTGTGCTCGGCCCACGCCACCTCTCCTCCACACAGGGAGTGAAACCCGCTAGAGCTGGAGCAGAAATTCCCACTCCCTGCCCAAGCAATGCAGCTCTCCCCCCGCCAGCCCTCGCTGACAGCCCGCTGCCCTCACTCACCTTGACTGAGGGCGTGGAGCTCTTCCTGCTGCCCCCTCATCATGGGAAAGCCGGCCATCTCTGAGAACAAAGAGTTCATCTTGGCCCCAGCGGCACAGCTCCCTGCCAGCGGCGCTGCCAGCCCTGTGGCCACACGCCCTGGTGGCCCGGCAGGGCTCAGCCCGGGCCCTTGCCGCACGCTGCCGCCCCAGGGCACGGCTGCCGGAGGGCGGCAGCAGCGCCGAGGCCGGGCGGGGCTCCACGGCGCCGGGCCCGGATGGCGCTGCCGGGGCAGCAGCCGCCGCTGGGGCCGAGCTGAGGCGGGGTGGGGAGGGAGCCCGGGCTCGTGGCTCACCCATGAACCTGACGGCCGCCTCTCGCAGGGGCTCCTGTGGGCTCTGCAGGTAGGGCAGGGCCCGGCGCAGGAGCTCGGCCACTTGGCTCCTGTCCTCTTCCAGCTGGAGAGAGCGGCAGGAGGGAAGGGTTGGCGCGGGCTCGGCCCCTGGGCCGGGCGCTCCCTGCGCCCTGCCCCGGCCTCCCCTGCCCGCACAGCCCTGAGGCCCGGCCAGCAGCCGCTGGCACCGGGCTCTGGAGGGGGCAGAGGGCCGGCTGCTGCCCGGGGAGCCGCGGGGCCGCCCCGCAGCCCCGCTGGGCCGGGGCTCCATCGGCACCCGGCTGGGGCCCACGGGAGCCTGGAGAAGAGCCCGCGTGGCCTCTGGGTGCAGCACCGGGCAGGGGCACAGCTGCCAGCCCACACACCCAGCACCGCGCTCAGGGGGCTTCTCCAGGCTGAGCCTGGGGCTTCCAGGCCGTCCTTACCAGGACCTCAGCGAACTTCCACAGATTCCCCTTCTCCACCAGCTGCTCGAGATTCCTCCTCTTCAGGAACTTGGCCGCACAAAGCAGTGTTTCCTGAGAGGCCTGGAGAGCAGCAGAGACCCAGAGATGGCCACAAAGCCCAGGGACCTGTGTCCCTGTGCCAAGGCCTGGAGGAGGCTGAAGCCCACCAGGCGCCAGGGCAGGAGGCAGCCGAGCCCCCTCCCAGCATCATAGGAATGCTCACCTTTGCCACGTGCCAGTTCTCATCATGACAGTAGATTAAAAGTGCGTACAGGTTCCTGTTCACAATTGTCTTCAGGGGCTTTTTTCCCTCATCCACTACTGATTCCATCACTGTACAGAAGAGTTGAATGGAGAGCAACTGCACGTGGCGGTTGTCCTAGAGGAAAAGAAAAGACCTACACCAGCTACTCCAGGCCCACCTGGGCAATGGCCTGAAAATCCACAGGGCACAAAGTTTCTGGGAAGCATCCGATGCCTGTGGCTCAGGATGCAGAGCCTTACGTGGTCAAAGAGCAGCAGGAGCGCCTCAGCCAGCTTTGGGGCAGTGGTGCTGGATACCAGGATGTGTTTGTGCTGGAGCATGTTCGTGAACACATGGAGGCTCATGATGACCACCTCTCCATCTGCATCTCCCAGCAGCCCCAGAAGGCTTTGAGATACACTGCACATCCTTATGGCCTGTGTGGAACACAAGGCTGTGCTGGAAAGCCATGGACGGCTGCACGGCCAACACCGCCCTGGCTCTGCAGCCCCACCCTGCTGCTGCAGGGCCCGCAGGCCAAAGGCCTGTCCCAAAGCAGCGGGGCAGGTGAGGCAGGAGAGCTGGCAGCAGCTGCCTCAGCTCCTGAAGCCCTGCCAGCCCAAGGGGCTGCTTTGCCCAGCGCAGCTTCAGCCGCTGCCCCCTTCTCACCATCGAGGGATCCTTGCTGGGCACCACGAGGCCTCTGAGCGCCAGGCGACGCCTCTGACTGCATTCGCCCTGAAGGTACCTTGACGTGATCCTCAGGACGCTGCCACCACATTTACTCAAGTCTAGGCGCTGGAGGACCTGAAAGGCACAGGGCAGTGACAGGGGACCCGGCCGGCAGGAGCCCAGAACCGCACAGGGCTGGGCCCAGGCAGCAGCACAGGGCGTGGGCACCGTCCTGGCAGCTGTGGCTACGAGAGGGCAGAGAGCTGGGAGGCAGCTCAGCGAGGAAGCACTGACCAACAGGCTCACCTCCACAAGGAATGCCAGGAAGGGAAGATCCCAGCACGGATCCTCCCTGCTGAGATGCCGAAGCATGTGGATTGTGATGCGAGAGCACAAAGGCATAAAAACGCAGAGCATCTCCCTGGCAGTGGGGAAAAAGGCACCAAAGCCCTGAGGTGGGGAGACCAAACCTCTCCCAGGACTGACTCACAGAGGTCTGGTCTTTCCCCAGCATCCCTGGAGGGGATGTGGGCGCTTTGAGAAGCAGCCCCTGCTGGGCACCCTCCTCTCTCGGCCTTTTCCATTCTTCTTGGCCGTCCTTTGGTGACGAGCCCCTCTGGCCCAGGACCACAGGGACTGTGTGGGGCACAGGGCACAAATGCTGGGGGCAGTGGGGAGAAGGGGGTCTCACCTGGCCAACAGACCCACGGCGTAGTGCTGGGAGTCAGCACACAGCAGCGTGTCCCAGCCACCCATGTGCTCCATAGCCTCCACCACATTGTCACACCGCAGTCGGCCGAGCAGAGCCTTCATGACCCGCACTGCAAACCTGTGTGCAGAGAAAAGCCCAGGTCACCCTGGGAGCACTGGCACTGGCCACAAGGGCACGGGAAGGACAGGAGGACTGGGACCTGTTGGGCTTGCTGGGAAGGTGGTGTTCCTCCCGGCATGCTCTCCAGAAGTTATCAACTTCCTCTGGTGGCATCTGCTGTGTGGTGAAGACAACATGGAAGAGCAGTGCCACAAACAGGCGGGAGGAATAAAGGATCAATGCTTCGTGGCACTCAGGCACCTGGACAATCACCCAGATCACCAGAGTTGCCTGCAAGAGAAGCAGCCCAAGGCAGGGCTCAGTGCCGAGGTGTCCATGGGGCAGGGCCCAAGGGCAGACGCAGGGGAGCAGAAGGCCTGGTGCCCCCTGAGCCTGCCCCTAGCCCAGGTTTCAGCCCAGCGCCTGAGGCGTGGAGAGGATGGAGAGCTGCTGGAGAGGCGACCTGGGGGTGAGCAAAGGCCAGTTCCAGAAACTCACAGCCAGGGAAAAAATGTCCTCGTTGTCCCCATCAGAGGTGCACATTCTGGTCAGAGGCCAGTCCTCCATCACACAGAGCAGTGTTGACAGCGCTTTCTCCACTGCTGGTCCTGATGAGCCTATGGCTCTCCACAGCACTGCAGCAGCTCTGCGGGATCAGAGCTCTGTGTCAGGGCCATGTCAGTCACAGCACCATGCCCTGTGCAGCTGTGGGGGCCCAGGTGACAGAGCCCTGGAGCCCTGAAGGGCAGGGAAGGAGCAGTGGCAGCAGGCTCAGGAAACAGAGGGGCCCGAGGGTCCTGGGCCTCTCTGCCTGTCTGGCAGACCCCATGGGACAGGCTGTGCAGGGCCACGGGCCCTAAAGGCTGCTGAGCCCTGAGCTCTCCAGGCTCATGAGCCCCGTACCTGTCACACGTTGGGGCACAGCGCAGGAGGGTCAGCACCACGTCAGCAGGGTGTTCTTCAGCCAGCCTCACAAGGTCAATTTGCAGCCTGGCATCCACAGAGATGTGGGAGACGAGACTCTGGTGGATGTTCTTCACCTTGGCTGGCACCTGGAGGAGGCATGGGGAAGACTTGGAGCACTGTCCAAGGGAGCAACTTCTCCAGCTTCCCCCAAGAAGTGCTTCCCTTCCCACCAGACTGTGCTGGCCTCAAAGCCTGAGGGGGCCCAGAGACCCTTGCTTGAGGGGACACGCGATCCCGGCTGGCCTCCAGGTGTGGAGCCAGGCTGTTTACCTGCTGCTTGTGAGAAGAAACACTAGGTTCCTTGAAGTAGTTGAATATGATCTCCTGAATCATAATGGGAGCAGATGTGGTGTCAGTATTTGTGATGCCCTGAGTCTCTTCATTGTCACTGTTTGTGATGGCCACATCCTCAGTCATTGACGAGCTAAGAGCCTTTGCCCAGGTTTCAGTCGCTGAGGCGTCAGAGTCTTCTGAGCGCTCAGCCGAATCTGGGCTGACATCAGGCTCAGCCTGGAGCTCGGTCAGCCCCGAGTCAGGCTTGGCTGGGCCCTCAGCTGCTGTGCTGCCGGTCTTTCTCCGCCGAATGCGCAGGAACTTCCGGAACATCTGCAGGAGAACAAAGGACAGGGAAGCCCGGAGTGTTCCATGGAGTGCTCCAAGCGTGGTGCTCGGCTGAGCAGTGACAGCAGGCCCAGCCCAGGTGGGGATGGCTGCTGGTACCTTCAGGCTTTTACGGAAGCGGCCACGGCTGGGTTCCTGCTCTTGTGTCTGGTCCAGGGCTGCACCTGGCAAAGAGCGAGCGCAGCCAGAGCTGAGGGGCTGCGGGAGAGGCCGGAGAACACAGCCCAGCCCTGCGCTCCCCAAGCAGGGACAGTCCCAGGATGCCCCAGGGGATGGAGCACGGCCACTGCAGGGTGTCTGCCTGGCCCCTCTTCCATCCTGTCCATGGGCATGTCCCCAGGGGATGGGATGGGATGGGATGGGATGGGATGGGATGGGATGGGATGGGATGGGATGGGATGGGATGGGGCCAAGCTGGCTGCAGCCATCAGCCCTGTGGCCCAGCTCTGCAACTCACCATCCTGCGGTGGCTGGAACTGCTCCAGTTCTTCATGCTGTTGTGCTGGGGCAGCTCCAGGGTCTTCCTTTTTTTTCTTCCTGAACACTTTGAACACACTGAGAAATCTGTTTGCCATGCCAGAGTATGACCTTGAGGGCACCTTCAAGGAAGATGGCAGGGTGATGTTCTGAGTCAACAAGTTGTGTAGTTGTGCCTTGAAGGCACCTGAGACAGAGAAACCTCAGGAAGGCTGCAGGACAGCAAGTCCTGTACTCTGGTCTGGAAGACTCCTGCCACAATGACAGGAGACTCCTCGTTAAGGATTGTGGTCGCCAATTCCCTCAGTCTGGCCTCACGGGCACCTGCAAAAGAAAAGCCTCGGGAAGGCCACGGGCTGCCAAGTCCCGACGTCCTGCCACGAGGTCACCTGTAGGAATAATGCCTCGGAAAAGCTCCGGGTCAGACACGAACGAGCGCGCTGTGCGGGGGCTCCTCACGACACCGCTCTGTCCCGTCCTGTCCCGTCGCCTGCTCCGAGCACTGTGGCGTGCTCTTGTCACCGCCAGCTCCTATGTCACCACGTGTCACAAAGGGAGGGCCCTTGGACACCCTCTCCCGTTCCATGCCATGGTGACCATGCTGCAGCGTGTCACAAAGGGCCCTTGCACACACTGCCACCTGCCCTGGGGCCGCCCCCAGCCCACCCAAAGTGGCCCAGTTGGGAAGGAATCCCTGGCCCCAGGTGTCTAAGACAGCCCAACAGGATCTTTAGGAGCAGCTCAAACCATCAGCAAACCCTGCCCTGCTCTGCGGGATCAGGCCATTTAAGAATCCTCAATTCAGGAAGGCTTTACTTCTCATTGGGCCACTGGAGTAGTTCCAAAATTTGCAAACTTCTCAAATTAATAGCCATTGCTGGGGAATGTGAATGATTTGGAAGTTTGTTCCCATCTAAAAGCAGCAACTCGTTTGCCGTAACACATTCCACTGAAAGTCACTCTGGAAACATAGCACTATACAGAGGCAAAAAGACCATTCTTTGGTGTGCAAATGGTTTTCAATGAAGGGATGATAATATCGTCATTCTCTTAAGGAGTAAAAGCTCTCAAGGAATGAAAGTCCACTCAGTCTTACAAAAGTAGCCCAAACAAATGAGTAGATGGAAAAAGGGCTCATCCTCCCCCAGTAGAGATACCTATGTGGCCAATAAAGTACAGCTCTCCCATCTTGTTCCCTGCAGGAGACTCAGGACCATGAACAGAACTAGTCACAGATATTTCTTCTGCCCTCCATAAGCAAAGCTGTGCCAGACCACAGATGCTGCCTTCAAGCGGACTCAGTTTCCAGCCTAGACCTCTCACCTTCCAGACAACTCCTTCCCCATCACGTCCCCCAACCCCAACCCCCTGCAAACACCCGCAGAGAAGCCCTCAACAGCCCTCAAACAGAGTAAGTTTGGACTGAACTTTTGCTTTCAGGCACTCAATGGATTTGTCATCACCGTGACTGGAGACGGCTACATCTTCTACATCTCCCCTTCCGTGCAGGACTACTTGGGCTTCCACCAGGTGAGCACCATGTTTTCCTGGCTGGAAACAGATGGATGCAGTCCTGGTGTGGGAAGGAGATGCAGATGGAGAGCAAAGCTTCCCTAAGGGCAGCAGCTCCTGTGGCAGGGGAAGGAGCTGGAGTTTGCCTTTTCTTTACACTCAGTCTTGCACTTACAGCACTCAGGAAGGGAAACCTTCTGCCGTTTCCTCTTCCCGACACCTCTGCCAGGCTGTCCAGGAGCAGTCACTATTCTGTTTTGTCGTTCCAGTCAGATCTCATCTACCAGAGCGTGTACGAGCTGATCCGTGCGGACGACAGGGCCGTCTTCCACCGCCAGCTGCAGAGGACCCCACTGCATGCTGCTGACAGTGAGTGCCAGGCTGATCCCTGCAGGGGTTCACTTGAGCAGCTCTGATCCGTGAGCTCAGGGCGTGCAGCACAGTTTGGAAAACTTCCGTTTGCTTTTCCAGCTTTTCCCCCTGAGCAGCCGCTGCTTGCCAGACGCAGCGCCACATCCAGCCCCCAGCACCTCCATGCTGAGAAGCAATCCTTGGTGGAGAGGAGCTTCACCTGCCGCTTCCGCTGCCTGCTGGATAACTCCTTGGGATTCTTGGTAATGCTGGGACACCCTTCTGCTCCTCCTGTGCCTGCAGGGTGTTCCCCCAGAGCCACTTGTGTCCCATAGGGGTGAGAGCACAGCAAGTTCCCACCAGCCTGTTTGCTTCACACCCACATTTTCTAATCCCTGTAAGGCCTTGAATTTCCATGGGGGCCTGAAGTTCCCTCTTGGGCAGCAAAAGTCAGCAGCAGACAAGTCCCCAAAGTGCTTTCTTTGCCATTGCCACACTCCTCCCGCCTCTCTGCATCCTGGAGCTCCGGACCAAAACACCCCCGTTGCACTCAAACACGTTGGTGACTCTGTGGCACAATGTCCTCCTCCAGGCAAACCCAGTCAGTTGCCCGTCGGGGGCTTCGCTGGCCATAGTTCCAAAAGACTGGGAGCTGCAGGAGCATACGTGGAGTCCCAGACTCTGCCAGGTGGCAGTCCTGAGAATTCCCCGGGGGCTTGGCTGTGGTGGCCACCCCCACCTCCCAGTCTTTTCCTTGCCCTGCCCAGGGCTTGCATGAGTCCCTGTTCTCTGGGGATGGGAAGCTCTATGATGTGGAGGCTGCTCTCCCTGCACCCTTAGGAGGCAGGCAGCAGCCAGGGCATGGCGGCTTCCCCAAACAGCCCCTGGTAGCCCACGTAGAACCCAGCTTTTCCTGGGAGGGGGAGCAGGCAGTGCTCCGAGAGGACAAGGGGTTCTCACAGCTGTGGCTCCCACAGGCTGGGGCAGCTCCTCAGAGGAGCCATGGGCAGGGCCAGCGCAGCACAGCGGACTCCTGCTGAACTCCAGCATGGATCCCAGCACCCACCAGATGGACTGCATTGTGCTGTCCAAGTGCCAGTATGGAAACAGCCTTTTTGGCAGGAGAGCAACTTCCTGAGGGATGCTGCTAAAGAATCCCTTCCCCAGCAGCCAGGCGCTTTGCCTTGCCCTGCTGAGAACCACCCTGGAGCACCCTCCTCCTCACCGGGCTTGGCTTCAAGGTGCTCAGCAGCTCTCCCTGTGAAGGTGGGTGCAGGAGCACCCCTGTGCTCCGGGCAGGGTCCTGGCTGCCCATCAGTTCCCTTCTCAGCTGGGCAGCCCCTCTGAACCTGTGAGATCCAGCTCAAGGGGAGGTGCGAGGGCTGCAGGACCTGAGGGGTGCCCGGCTCCTGTGGAGGTCTGCCAGGAGTGCAGCCACACCATCCTTTGTGGGCAGCCTGGTTTGGGGCTCCATGTGAACCAGGAGCCCTGTCTTGGAAAGCCACCAGCAGCCGTGAGCTCTTCTCATACCTGCCAGCTGTGCCCCGTGCCCCCTGGTCTCTCAGCATTTTGTCTTCCAATGCCGTCAGGCAGTCTGAGATGAAGTGGTTTGGACTTTTTGTTCCGTGAGAAGTCTTTCAGGGAGATGCAGCTGTGCCACTGGGGAGGCTTATGGGCTTCTGGGGTCCAAGGAAGGACATTGCTTGCTGGCACATCCATGTGCTTGGGGCAGCCTCTTGCAGATGGAGCTGCTGCCTCACAGGCAGGCAGCCCTGAACTGCTGTTTCTCAACAAAACAGCATGCTCTCCTCATCTCCTGTGTTGGACCACCCTTGTCATGTTGCTGTTTAGTCCCCTGCTTCATCTCTGCTGGCCTGAGCCTCTTTTCCTCCTGTGCTCTCCATCTCCTCCAGAGACCATCCAAATCCTTTGGAAAAGATGTTACCAAGCACTTCAAGAAGCTCAGCAGCATTGAAGGGTCTCGGTGAGAGGTGGAGTTGGTGTGAGTGGAGGCATCCTGGGGATTTGGGCTCTCCAGCAGCCTCCCAGGGGAGTTTGGGAGAGGTAGGTACCAGGCATTGTGACTTTACTGGGATGCAGGGTGGGGAAGGTCCAGCTGAGCTCCCCTTGGGTTTGTCACTGGCTTGTCCTTGTCGTCCTCTTCTCTGCTCCACAGTGCCGTGGGACAGAGAAGAGTGGGGCTTCCCCCTGTGGTTTTGCCAAAGCAGTGAGAAGGAAAGGCAGGGAGGGATGCAGTGACCACTGGCTGCCTCTCCACTTCAGACCCACTTGGTGCCCCTCAAACCATTGTTCTGCAGCCCAGAACAACCACTTTGTTGAATTCTCTTCCTTTTCCATATACGTAACCTAAGATTTGAATGAATTGTTTTTTCCCCACCATGAGAGCAAAGTCTTGCAGATTCATCAGGGAAATCCACAAAAAAAGCAATGATTTTTTTTGGGGGGGAGGGTGGGGATGATTTGAGTCCACACTGACTTGCAACCTTGGGTTAGAGAGATCAGAGTTCTTGGGGACATTCACACCTTCCCCTCATGCACCCATCAACCTGAGCATCGCATCTGCCTCGCACACCAGTGTTAAGCATTTTTTGGATCAAATTAAATCAGGTAATCAGCGCAGGGCCAGGAGCAAGCCCACATGTCCCGGTGTAGAGTGGCCTCATCTCCCCGGGTCTCTTCCTTCATGCCCAGCCTTGCCTCTGCTCGTGGGGCCTGGGAAAGGTCAAGCTCCTCTCTGCAGGCTGCGAGCACAGCAATGCTGAAACGTGCTGGACCACTCTGAGGCGGCTTCGAGGAGCACCTAGGTCAGGCAAGGAGTTGACTGGCCATGATCCAGATCCAAAAAGCAGCAGGATGGACTCTGCTCACTAGCCTCTGTTGTTCTGGTGCTTGTGAGACGGTGCTGGGGGCGTACCAGGGGCTCCCAGTGCTTCAAGAGATGGGGGCACTGCTGCTTAGGGCTGTGACAGACCCCCCCCGCCCCGTGCTCTGTCACTGGTGTCTGATCTCTCTGTACCTCGTGGCTGTACAGATAAAGTCTGTTCTGGTGGCAGCGTCTCATTTTCTGCTCCATGATTTCTTTGTGCTGCTGGTGGCAGCTGGAAGGTGCTGAGGGGAAAAGAGCTGTCTGGAGCCTCACCCCTGTGTTTGGCGATGTATTAAAAGGTGATTTGCTTTGTGCTGATGTTTGTTTTGACCCAAAACCATGTCTCGCCATTTCCTCCTTGACTGAGCAAGTGCTGAGAAAAGCCTGGCCCTGGTGCTGGGTGGGTGACACTCCTGTTTGTGACTGTCCCCAGCTACTGTGGGCATGCACGGCAGCAGAGGCGTGACAGTGTCCCCCCTTTGCACCCCCAAACTGCCCTGTGGGGTTGTGGGACTCACAGGCAGGCTTACACTCCTCATTGGCACACATGGTTGTTAATATCTGACGATTAAAAATGATTACAGTGATGCGTCTGCCCAAAATACGGTGTAAATGGCACCATATGCTGGGGCCAATAGCATGGATCTTTATTTAACCGTAAACGTGAGGGGGAGAGAGGGAAAAGATGGGAGCGTGGAGAGAAAGTGACTGCAGCCTACATCCATCGAGTGCTGAAGGGAAACAGTCCAACAAACACCACATGCGTGGGGTTTCTATTCTGCTGAGGCTACGTGGGAACATCCCCTGTACCTCTCCCTGGGGCGGGGAGCTTCACACCGGTAATACTGTGGATCACGGGACGCTCGGGGACTCTTTACACCTTCGGAGATGCTGCAGCTGTCTCCAGGTGAGCGCAGTTGAATTAACGATGGCCCATCAGTTGAGATGGGTACCTTCAGCTTATGTGTGACTGTCCCCAGACTTGGGAACGGAGTTTTCACAGCTGAGCCATTACGTGAGGGAGGACATTGGCATGATAAGGACTTACTCCACATGGCAAATCTGCAAGCCTCGGGTGTGCGCACTCTTCGGCACCGGGCAGGCGGCTCTGTCCATCACTGCCAAAGCACCAGGCGGATTGTTCGAGCCACTGACACCCCCGGTCCGGTCCCCAGCTCCCCATCAACACCCTCACATCCCCACCCACCCATGGCCCCCTGCTCACCGCCACCCACAGCCCCTTCGCGCCCCGAATCCTCTTTCGGCCCCCTTCCCTTCCTCATCAACCCCCTCTGTCCCTCGCACCTACCATCCTTTGTGTCCCTCAGCTCCCACTCCCTGTTCAGCCCCCAAAGCCCTCTATCGCACACCCAGCCCCGCCGCTCCCAGTCCCCCCGCAGCCCCAGATCCCGTCCAGCCCCGTCTCCCCCGTCACCGGGGCCGGGCCGTTCTCGCTCCCGCTCTCGCCGCCTCTCGCCCTGAGGGAGCGGCGGTCGGGCGCTGCCGGCCCGGCCCTGTACATGGGGCGCAGGCGGAGGAAGCTGGTGCCGCAGGCGTGAGTGAGGGCGAGGGGGCTGAGGGGGCCGGGGAAGGGCTGAGGGGTGAAATAAATTTGTGCAGGAGATCGTAGTCCTTTAAAGTTCCTTTATTAGAAAGTGACCAGCTCGGGTGGGGGCCCGACGGGTCACGCGCACGCCGCCGCTGCTTCCCAGAGTGGCACAGAAGAGGAGGAGTGCAGCTTTGTCCGCTTTGCACGCAGGCCGAGCCAGGGATTCCATCCTCATGGGACCGGCGGGATTCGACTCATAGTCAGGGGTCCTCATACTAGCCGATGTTTCTGTTGGTTAGAGTGAGGCATTAGAAAGGTTCCTGCAGAAACTCGGATTAATTGCTCACTCTTTACAGTGGTTGGAGTCCTTCAATTTCCTTGTGGCTCGCTGTTTCAGGGGTTTTCGGTGCTGAATTTGACACCTTCCTCCATTTGCATACTGCTTCTGATGTCACTTCCTGGGAGCCATTTTCTAGGAAGCAGCGACAGTGAA
Source organism: Anomalospiza imberbis (assembly GCF_031753505.1). Classification (NCBI taxonomy): domain Eukaryota; kingdom Metazoa; phylum Chordata; class Aves; order Passeriformes; family Viduidae; genus Anomalospiza; species Anomalospiza imberbis. The sequence goes on along the minus strand of NW_027099541.1, from coordinate 89,039 downwards.
ACCCAACCCGACAGAAAGAGAATTTCTAACAGGAGATGAACAGTTAATGATCAACAGAGTAATTAACAAGGGATGAACAAGGGGTAATTAACAATTCCTTAGCAACCTGTCATAATGTGACACTTCATAACCTTTGAGAAATGAACAATTTTTTACTCATAACAAGAGGTGTCCCCCTTCCCCGGTAATGCGGCTGTGCCCAGCGGCACGCGGCCGGGCCCGGCCGAAGGCGGCGACTCCAACCTGGCCAAGCGGCACCGGGAGCGGCTGAAGCGGGAGCTGGAGCGGCGGGCGGGGCTGCTGCCCTTCCCGCCCGACGTGGTGGCCGGGCTGGACAGGCTCTCGGTGCTGCGCCTCAGCGCATCGTTTTGTGCTGAGCAGTGTCCATCCACTGACACTTCTGACAGTGGCAGAATCTCTCTTTGGAAGTGATGAGACAATCTCCTCAGTCTTGACAGGCCATTGTGTAAAGACAAGCATTCATTAGACTTTTGCAGCTTCATTTTAAAAACTAAAAAGTAGCAAACTAAGAGCAATAATGGCTACGTTCTTGGTGTTCTGGATGCATTTGCACTTTTAGTTCAAAAAGCGTATTTCTGTATCAGACTAAACGATAAATAAAAAAGGACATTTTGTAAACTAGACAGGACAGACAAAAACAGTAATTCCAGCAGACTTCTACCTTTATAAGGACATAGGCCAGACTTCTAATAAAGCTCATTTGATGAAAAGATTTTAATTATTAATGTGATTTCAAAATGTAAAGTAAGTAAACTAGAAGATATGCTGAAAAAAAGACCCATGTGCCTGCAGTACCTTCAAGTCTATATTATGTCATTGCAAAAGGGAAGAAAAAAACTTCATGTAAATCACATTCTTATTAAGAAACCAGAGTAAATGATACTGAAATGCACAGAAAAGTTACATATGCACATTTGGCTGCCTGACTTAGAAAGTAACAGTTATGAATCACATTTATGGAAGGCATTATTCATAAATAGCTGCAATTGAAAAATTAACAGTTGATAACCAGCTCCAAGCACTGCCAGCCTCTGCAAGCCTTCAACAGGCACTGCTGGAAACAGTTAGAATTAAAATGTTCAGCATCCACGAGAATTTAAAAGCACTTCAAGGGTAGTTCCTGTTATTAATTACACACACGAGAGTCCTTCTCTCTTAGACTTTCATGCTTTCTACTGCAGATGGAAAAGCTGAGGAACAGAGCCTAAAGTATTTATTAAATAACTCATTATTTTTACCTCTCACCCTAAAGAGAAACAACCCACAAAAACAAACATAAAAAAATAATTCTCGATGCATCCCAACAGGGAAATCTGTTTTCTTCATCTTCTTGCAACTTTCTTTCCAACATTTCATTAAATTCTGCTCATGGCATCCACAAAAATCTTGCATAAAATGAACACCATATGTGGCTGTGTAACAGCGGCTGATGTGCAGGATAACCAAGGGAGAGCAGAAAATTAAGAATATGAATAACCTTGATCTTGCCCAGGCCTCAAACTAGTTTATCTGTCAACTGGGAATCAGCTGTCAATCCCACATGTTCAATTAGAAGCTGAAGAGCTTCATGGAATTACAGCCAGGGCACTGGAACAGTCAGTCTCCTTACTGGAACACACTGCTGGGGTATCTGACCAATGCAAGTAAACAAAACCAAACTTCACATGGTAGAATGTGGGAAGGATGAAGATGGTTTTGCTCTTGAAATGAAATATAAGAAATAAAATGTTTGCTGCAAGATAAGGTTTAACTATGTTTGAGGTCTGATGAGCACAGGATCACCAAGGAAATTTTCCAGGAAACAGGAGTGCAATGGGGTCCAGGCGCGGCCACAGCCTCTCTGGGCACCCTGTGCCAGGGCCTCCCCACCCTTTTAGGAAAGAATTTCTTCCCAATTTCTAACCTAAACCTGCCCTCCCTCAGTCTGTCACTGCACACCCTGGAGATCATCGGGTCCAGCCCTTAACACTGCCAATGCCACCACTAAACCATGTCCCCAGGTGCCACATCCACATCTTCAAATCCCTCCAGGAGTGGTGACTCATCCTGATCTACTCAATATATTGAACTTTGTGAGAGCATGTGATTGTAGTAACAAAGAACCCTCACCAACACACACAGAGGCACCTTCCCTGTCCTGACACAGATGTCCTACTGCCCCTTCTACCCAGCTCAGGGACAACAAATCCCTGTCCCAGCACAGAAGGCAATGGCTGAAAGCAGAACCTGCACATCTGCATTGTCAGGCGATGCTCCAAAAGGAGCACATCTGTAGAGGAAAATGCTGTGAACTAAGCGCTCCAGTTCAGGGCTTTCTGTCCAATGAGCTGCAGTGGGATCCAGGAACCAAAAACAAGCTCCATGCTCCAGGACCACCCAGCAACACAGACAGAGCTGGGATGACTGGGATACACATTTCCAAAGGGTTCTCCTGGTCTGAACCAGCACTGATGGGTCTGCACTCATTAAGACTCAGGAGTTTCACCCATCACTGCTGTTCTCAGGAGGAACTCAGAACCTGGGCAATTTTCCAAAGATCTCTCAGAGTTCCCCTGCAGAAAAAGGAACAATCTCAACTTTCACAGGCATCAGCAATTAATGGCACCATATTTCCTCATCAAATGGGTCAGATGTTGGAAGAGTAAGGACAGCCAAACGAGGGGAGGAACAATAAATAGAAGCTGACAAGACAAATGCACAACAAGCATCTTGTCTGTGTGTGTGTATATGTCAAATTATCTGCAGAGCAGTAAAATTACTGCCCTTTGAGAAGAGGAAAAAGGCCAAAGGAAAGGACAAAGGAGAGGAATCATGGAAACTGTGTGCAGATACAATTTATGCTCCCAGGTGCTGTTTATTATTTTGGTTGGGTTGTGATTTTTTGGGGACCGTGTGTAACTGTTTGGGTTTTACTCTGGGGGGGTTTGATTTTTGAGCAGACACCTCCAAGTTATGCACATGAAAATACAGTAACGAGGCAGCTGCTGGAAGTGTGTTTTTACTGAGTTCCCATTTGAGAAGATTTCACGCTGACTTTCAAGCTCCACAGGCACAGCCTTCCATGGAATTAATTTCTCAATCTCAGGCTCACAGCAACATTAGTTAATGTAAACTGTAGCACATGACTAATAAATAATATAAAGAGCACAAAGGAAAACACCCCCATTGTTCAAGCCCTGGTCTGTAATGCCCCATCTCACCACAAAAATGATAATGTTACAAGAGAAGCAGTTCTGGCACAGAAAAGGGAACTTGCTTTATGTCTTGTCCACCCTTTGGCAAAAACATTTCCAAGGAAGGAAGACAAACTATTTTTATGAGAAGCAACGTCACAATGCAATCGATTTTTCTTAGGTTACAAAGGAAAATGAAGATTGTAAAAGGAAGAAGAAACTGTAGGGGAAACACAGTCATCAGGATGGAAAACCAAGTATTAAGTCTTGATCCAAACACAGAAAAGAATGCTGCTGCTCCTGCTATAAATATATCAGCACTGAGCATTGATGAAAAACTGTGTGTCAACCAGGCTGGAAGTGGTCAGAGTTTTCATTGGTTCAAATCTTCAGATCATAGAACATTAAAAATTAGTTTCTCAACCTAATCACTAGACAGACCTTTAATGCAACATTTCTAATGAAAAGACACGGTTTAAAAATGAGGTGGCACCAAGGGGTTCTTTGGTCTTTTTGTTGTAGAAGAGAGGTCAAGAATCATCAGATAAAAGATAAACAATGCAGAGAAAATGAAGTGCTGGTTGGATGTGCCAATGTTACAATATTTGACTATTAAAAACTAATAAAATGTCCCTGTTTTCCCCTTTACTGAAGGAATTGCTGTAGATGTCTGCCCAGCCCAGACCCAGCCAGGCACAAGCTGTTCCAAGCAGCTTAGGGCAACAATGGAAGGTAAAATTCAACATTCAGAGAAAGCTGAGCTGAAAATAAATTGAGGGAAGACAGGAAAAAACAGTGGAAAGAGCAATAGTTGCTCAGATAGGGAAGCATAATGATCTGCTTAATTGATTTCTCTAATTTTTATTTATGCAAATTAGGACACAAATGTGAAACTCTTCCTCAGCTCACTACTATCCTAAAGCCAAATGTATTTCACAGGTGAACTACAGCAGAATATTGCCCTTCAGCAAAGCCTGCAGCAACCATGGAAAAGAGGGAAAACTTGCTGTAATAACTGCAAATCCTGACCATTCAGGAGAGAATTAACAACAGACCCTTGATCAGGAACATGAGCTGATCACATTTATATTACTGTAACTAAAAATATTTCTGCCCTGAGGAAATGTGCTGAGCCTTCAGTGCTGAACCTAAAACAGCCTCTAAACCTACAGAAATCCATGGTCTACAATGTTTGCTCTTCACATCTTAGTGCGTTCCTATTTGTTGATCTCTGTTCACCAGAAAAATGCTTCTTACAAATCCAACAGAAAGAAACAAGTGTAGGTTACACTCAGAGTGGAACAGTCTATCAAAATAATGATGAAGCCAAAATTTAACTTAATTGCTTGCTTAATTTAAAGTTGGCTGTCTCAAAAGAGGAACTTTCATGCTGTGGCAGATTGAAAAAGGTTAAAATGATTCTGGTTTTCAAATTGTTCTTGCAGTATTTCCAGGTGCACATCAGAGGAAAGCTTTCAGTGCTACAGACAGCTTGCTGGCCTGCTTGACAACGTAAGAAAACATAACAAAGCCAAAACTCCCTGGAATAATCCTCCCATCGTGTTTGCACTGCCACAGACATGATCAACAGCAAAGAGCAAGAGCAAAACAGCAGAATGAGAGCTTCTGTTTCACAAACACAATACTTAAAATACTTCATGTTTCTATAAATCAACAACAAACCACAAATACCAAATGGCAAAATGCTTTCTAGTAACAGGGATAAAAATTGCATAGAATCCCAGAATCACTGAGGCTGGAAAAGACCTCCCAGAGCATCGAGTCCAACCTGCGACCAATCCCCACCTTGTCACCAGCCCAGAAAACTGAGTCCACGACCAGTTATTCCTTGGACACATCCAGGGACAGAGGCTCCAAATCTCCCTGGGCAGTCCCTTCCAATGCCTGACCACCCTTCCTATGAAGAGATTCTTCCTGAATCCTATCCCTATGTGAACACTAATCCTGCTGAAGTCTTTCAAGCTTATTTTCAAACCCACGCATGGCCAAAAAGACAGATATTTTCCACTGCTACTTCATGATCCCCAACCCCCTTATCTGAAAAACTTCTTTTCAATCATGCAACAGAATTCTGCCTCTTCTCCATGAACTAGCACATCCCAGTTCCTGGCTGCAAACCTCAGCAGTCTTTCTGAGGTTCTGTTTGCTGGAATATTCAGCAGCCACATTAAAATACACCCATTAAGAAAGACAAGCTACTTAGGACGTGGACTGTCCCTTGCTGAGCATTTGTCTGGTAATAATGCAATTGCACCTGGCCCTCTGCCACATTCAGGGCATTAAAACCACACCAAAATTTAATTTGCTGTCTTTTGCAAATTCATCAGGATCCCACAAAAAAGGAGGTGAAAAGAATTATATTGCAAAATGTTTTAGGAAAATAAATGGAAATAATTCTCTTCCATTCTTAAGAGCTCATTTAAATGTCTTTATGGAATGCTGAAGCTGAACACTACAGCAGAAACAGGCATCAAAATCTGAAAGCCAAAGTGATAACATGCAAGTGGAAACAGGATCTAAGCAAGTCCAATGAAAAAAAGGTATTAATGGTCCAAAATCAGATCATTTCACTATAGCACAGTTTAAATTCTAATAAAATCTTTATTAAAATATGGGAATGTTTTCTTTGAGGGCATCTCAAAAATAAAACTAGGACTGCATTTTGTGTGACACTTTTTTAATGGAAGTTTTTAAAATGTATAAGAACATACTACATTTGCTGCAATACTTAAAACTGCATAACAACTAAGACCTTTTGCTTAATTAAAGAACTCTAATGCAATTACTGATAGAATTGCACTTTTTGATAGTAGAAACATCACTTGAGTGTGGTGTGTGACTGTTGTGGGCCTTCCTCTTCTTCCCCTTTTTATCAACGGCCAGAGGAATTTCAAACAACTGGAAATAACAAAGCCCCCAGCTCTGAATTCTACCTGAGATCAAGTTTGTATCTAGTGAGAGATTTTACAACACTCTTGAAAACAGAGTAGAAAAGGCTTTTTATAATGGAAACGCTGAAGGACCAAGAACTCCAGTCATGCTAAGAGCTGTCACTGCAGTATTCTTCCCTTCATGTCCTACTGAAAATTCCACTTGATTCTCCATTTGTCATTCTCCTCTGTAAAGACAGTAATTTCATTGTAGAATTTAGGGGTTTTTTTTCTGCAGCCTACCTTCTAGTTTCAGACTTTTGGCTTTAATTCCTCGTCTTCTCAGTAATTTTGATCACTGATTTGACTTTCCGGCTTTAGCTGGTGACATTTTAGACAGAAGCTTCAGAAAGTTGAACTGAAAAAACATTGGCTTAACTTTATCATGGAAGCTTTATTTTTCAAGAATATTATCCCAAGAGTATGAACTCGTTGATTTTGAACACAAGTGTAATGAATGATTGGGGTTACAAAACCCCATTACTTAAACTTATTAGAGCACAAACAACAGCTTGCTACAAACCATGTATAATCAGAGTTTTTCTCAGAGATTTTGACCAAGAAAACAGACGAAACCACTGGATACAGCAGTCTCCAAAGAAAAAGTGCAGGTTCTCGCTCTGATACAGACAAAAGTCAAGTTTGACCATATGTCGATTCCTAAAAAGAGTCACTTCTGAGGCACTTAGGAACAAACAGAGCTGCTCTACTGCTTTGGCTCTTGGTTGTATCCATGAATAGCATCTGCAGGGGAAACAAGACTGACTGCAGAACTTCAGCTGGCTCTGTACAGATCAGTCCTCAGCAGCAGAACTGCTCCTGGCTCAGCAGAATTACGATGGTAGAAGGAATTCCAGGCAGAGGAAAGGAAAATGAAAAGGAAAGGAAATCCAAACCCCTGGAGATGAGCTGCCAGGCCAGAGTGGATCTGTGGCTCAGGGCAGGGCATCCTGCCCAGCCTGAGCCCCCAGCTGGGAGACAGGAGAAAGTCAGCACCGTGCAAGCTGCAAAAGCTAGGCTGGATAATGCAGCCCAAATTCTTTTCTGTCTACCAAGAGGAATCTGTAATGAACCTCTACATAATTCCTGAACTAGTAACCACTGAGCTGTCCTGAATGAGACTGGGCAAATGCCATTCCATTACCACCTAAGCACTGCACACTCATCTACAGCACTGCTTTGGATGTGATGGGGGCAAAAACCTGGGCGACATCTACAAAATTTCATATTAATGTTTTGGGGCACAGAGGAAAAATCATGGATGCCTGCTTACCTCCATCAGGAAATGCTGTGTGTGTCTGCAAGGCTCAACTTGCAGAAATAACAATTATTTATCACTAATCTTTCAAAGGCATCAGTCTTTGACATCCACTTTCTCAGAGGTTTAATTTCAAGAAGCATCAGCTCACATCAACTTTCACAAAAATACCACAGAATCCATAATTTCCCTAACTGCTAAGTAAAAGCAATGTTCAGGAGAGTCAAACGTGCTCTAAGGCAAGAGCCAATACCCATCAGAAATGACAGGAAAGAAGGAAGGAAAAGGCCAACTAATGAGTACACAACATGCAGCTGCAGCAGAAGTGACAGGGAGAAGGTGGAGAAGTGAGAGGGACAACAAAAAGCTCATCCTAATTAAGCAACCATATGACAAAGGAAAAAACCTGCACTAGTTGGGTGTGGTTATTTCATGATTAAATGCCAAATAATGGTAAGTATTTGGCAGAAATACAGGCTGTGTGAGAACACAGCATTTACACTTCTACCACAGCAGCTTTCAGTTTCTCAAGCTTAGCAGATTGATTAAATCAGTGATTTTATACAGGTGGATTTTTCTTGTTTGTAATTCAGTATTACGTAAGGCAGAATTGTCTTGTCCTAATACAGAGATAAAGCCAAAGTCCTCCTGAACATGCATTGTATGGAAATGAAAACCAGGGACTTTGGGTTATGAAAAGAAGCCATATGACTAAAAAGTGAATCCATTTTCCAAAATGCCCACACAGACAAGAGCTTCTGAGGAGAAAAATGATCTTTGCAAAGCTAAACTGCACAGATTATTTTCATGAAAAGTTAGAATCTTGCAGAGTATACAATATTTACTGGGCTGGGATTAAAAAAAAAAATCCAATCTTTTATATTATCACAGTATGAATAATTACTCGATCGTTCAATGTAAATTATAGAAAAATCAATAATTACTTAATTGAACAATTGCCTTCTTTTAGAATTCACATAGGCAGTGATGTTTGCTTGGTTTTTCCAGGACTGTTTCTCTCTTGCTGCTGGCGAGTTTTGGGTACCTTCAAAATGAGGTGCCACCACCTCTGTGTGCCAGCAAAGCAGTTGTGGCTTACTTTGGCACTGGAATCCTTGCTTCCCAAATCCCCTGTATAAAGAAGGAAAAAAAGTGCCTTAGTGTGTTTGGTTTTAATTTCTACTCAATGATCTCTAAAAACATAAAAATAGCTTCATATTAAATTCCTTCAGGTTTTGCTACGACAGCAACAGCTTTTCAAATACACAACACAGACCAGCCCACCCATTTCAAAGCAACGAACAAGAGCTGTCACCAGCTATGTAATTTCAGCTTCTGGCAACACTTTTTTTATTATTATTATTTTACATGCTGTTTTGGATCTACAATTATCATCATCTGTGATTGCTGCATAATATTTCAACTCGTTTAACGCCACATGTATATTTAACAGCCACGTAAAATATTCCAAGTTCCAGCAAAGGCACAGAACACAAACCAGACTTGGGGTTTGTCAGGGTCCGCAAGTGCATGCAGGGTCCCTGATAGGTTCTTTTTGGAGATCTCAAAGCACAAAAGACACAGCAGGGGACACAACACTTTGCTTAAACAAAATGCACTTTTATTTAGTGCCAACAACTGCGATAGTGGGAGAGAAATAAAGAGATAGAGTGAAAGATAGAGAAAGAGGGGAAGGGGATTATAGCTACCAGTCTGAAGAGACGAGGCCCTCGGAGCTTGACGAGATGCTCATAGGCTGTCTTCTCCAGGTGGGGTCCGGACAAAGTCCTCAAAACTCCTGGAGTCTTTTATAGGGTTCCTCAAAGCGGGTGGCATCTGGCCAAAGTGGCAGCTCTCCTGGCTACACGGTGGGTGTGGACTCGTTGTTTTGGGAACCAGTTGTAACCGTCGCGCCGGTGCAGGACCAAGAGTACAGGACCAAAGGTACAGGATGAACTGGTTAGGGCTCAGTCCACCATGACCAGTCCATTGTTCTCGCACTGAGTTCCCATGGCATCGCATACCAGTCCTTAAGGCTTGGCAGACTTTCCACCTCAGCCAGGCTAGAGCTACTTTCAGGGTCCAGGGTCTCAGTCCTTGGAGACAGTCGTGAGGCAAACATGAGGGATTTTCGGACAGACCCTGACACCACCCCGTGACTCACGACTGGTGACGAGAGTACTCCATCAGCAAGGTCTGCAGCGTTGTCACAATGTCTTCAGGGCTCGATTCATCAGTGTTCTGGTAGCATATATCCCAGAAAAACAGAAAAAGATATCAAAGAGGAAGAGGGAAAAAGTAAAAGAAACAAGGACAGGGATTAAGAAAAGATCGAATAGGAAATAATGATAAATATTGATTATAACAATTTTTCTTATAATTGAAACAATTTCTTCGAAAACAATCAAAACAATCCACAAAATTCTTTTAAAAATTTCTTAAACAAAATTTCCAAACAAAACTTAATCCCAGTATAACATTATTAAAACAAACAATACTAATCAAAACAAACAACAAACAACTCTAATTAATTTGCTGTTAATTAAGTCTCATCAGGGTGAACTTCAAAATGGCAAATATTCTGCTCTGTGTCCAAACAAATGTCTTGAGCAATAATTGCATTGCTTTCACAAATAAAACCTTGTTGCTCCCGGACAATACAAGATTCTAAATTTACAGTTTGCCATTTCTTACCAATTTGACGGGCCCATTCTCTATGCTCGGAAGGATAGAGAATAGCTCCGTCATGATTCAGTCCTAATGCAATGATAGGGAAAATCAAATGCACTGAAGCATTAGATATCGTTAACACAAAAGCTGTGGCTGTGTTTGTACTTGGCCGTTAAGTGAAGTTCACCAAGTTCCACCAGGATTGGAATTCCTTTTCAAAATCATCTACATTGTCCCAAATTATTTTTTGAATTTCAGTAGGGAAAATGCCTTCTTCACCTTCTCTTATAATTGAGGCAACAACTGTCTGCATCCAGAGCTGTGCCTGGATGCAGCTAAGGGCCAGGGAAATGTTGTTTTGTGCGACACTAAGTGCATCAATCATTAATTTATGATTATTCACATTTACCTTTTCCCAATTTGGTAATATGTTTGATAACAACCACTGTTGTGTTCCCAGGGCAGATAAAGAGGACTGCAAGGGTTGTTGTAATTTTGTCAAGTCTCTTGTGGTGGCAACCAGTTTATTCATCAATACTTCCGAATCAATACTGTTTAGGATTCCCAATCCTGTTCCCACAACACCGGTTATGTCTCTTGCCATCCGTTTCTTGGAAGGGTTCCGTTTTCGCAGCCAGGTGGTCCACCCTTGAAACGAAGTTTGCAAAAAGGGTGAACAGTTTGGCTGAATTTCTGAAACACTGTTCTGCATCAGTAATTTAACTTGTTTAAGAGACCATGCCGGATTGAACAATATCTGTTGTTGGCCAGTTTTCTTTATTACATATGGTCCGATTTCAAAGATTTTCGGGGTGAGCATAACCGGTGGTTGGGTGGTAGGTGTCACAACATTAACATCAAGTCCTCCCCAGTATTTAAATCAATACTTTAAACTTAAAAGAAAGCACTTCAGTATTTTTGGACCAAAACCAAATTATTTCTACAGTTTGTGTTAATGTGAAATTGTGCCAATAACCCTGTACACTTGGGTGTGTACAAACTTTTTTGTGCTTAAAGAGATCCTTTCACCTTTTTGGCATGCTACCACAATTATTTCAGACCGTGGCCACTCAGCTGGTTTCTGGCCATGGGGTTGTGGTAGGATGCAGAAAAGTATCACCAGTTTTATCATGGATTAGGTGGTCTTCATGTCCCTCGGAGTTCTTCTGTAAAAGTAAACACAACAGAATCCTGCCACTATAAGGCAGAAAAGGTTAGAATGATGGAATTATCCAGCGTGTTTTTATCCACTGCTCTTTTCTTAGAGCATCAGAAGCTGTCCATGCATGCTTATTCAGAGAGGGTTTTAGCACAAGTGGTACTAGCCCTATAGCAAGGGAGGTCCACCAGAACAGGTTGGCCAGGGTAATATGCTCAATTGTTAGGATCATCTGGTACACAGCATAGGAGTCAGTGTAGTTACAGACAAGAGAGGTATTCTATACCTCACGTTGGAAAACACTCCAAACAGCTGTCAGCTCCCCAGCCTGAGCACTGCTTTCTCCCTCAGTAATAATTAGTTCACCAGAGGAAATGTGGGGGGCTGCTGCCCTGTATCTCCACACCTTCCCCTCTCGTTTAGCAGAGGTGTCAGTGAACCAAGAACTTGCTGATTGTTCAGGGGAGAAATGAGGGGCTACTTTGATTACAGAGGCAGGTTTGTCATGGCTGCTATCCAAGCTCTCAGTTTCTTGGATTGCTAAAAATTTTACATCTCCTTCTGTCATTGAGAAAAAGTTACAGTAATGTTCAACCTGAGCATACCACTTTCTAACTGAGGCCCTCTGAGCCACCCCGTCAGGAGCGGGGGGTTCCACTAGTGACTGTCTTAATAACCTTGAAGGGGCCCCTTAGCACAATAGGTTGGTGACGTGCTATTTTTTCCACTTCAATGAGAGCCAAACTAACCACAAACAGCCCCTTTTCCCAGGTACTGTATCTTTTCTCAGCGTCTCTGAAACCACAAGAATAGAAGCCCACAGGCCTTGTTGGACCCTCAGGTCCCCTCTGCCATATGTGTACTGACAGCCCTGAGGCAGCAAATCCCCATTCCACCTGAAAGGGATCTGTAGGATGGATGGGACCCAGTGCTTGATAAGCTGTTGCTTCAAAAATCAGCAATTGCAATGCTTTCTCCTGAGAAGGAGTCCAATCCCATTTTACCCCTTTCCTCAACAAGTCATAAAGGGGAACAAATGGGTCGTTCAGGTTACTAGGAAATCTATCTGGTCTTCCTACAGGACATACAGCTGCTGTGGTTTTTTGAATTGAAATCACTGTAGGTTTGAGTGATTCTAGAAGCCCTTGAATTAAAGGGGTCATTATTTTAGGCTTCACAGGTAATTGCATCAGGGATTCAAACCCAGGAATTAATTTCTTTTCATGAATCATTTGCAGGCAAGCAGCTTTGTGCACACTTTCTAGGAGTTGGTCGGGGGTACTAATTATAGCTATGGGGTCTCCCCTGTCCAAGGGGCTCGTTCCCCCGGCCCAAAAAGCCGCACGCTGTGTCAGGGACCATGGAGCTCGAGTGTTTCCTGTTGTTAAGAAAACTCCATGTCCCCAATAGCCACTGGCTTCTTGCTCACTTAATTTAATTTGATCTCCTCCAGTGACTGAGACTCTAAACACATATTCAGTCTCTGATTCTTGAGGGAGATGTGAATATTCTTTCTTTAATTTGGCTAATTCAGTGGCAGTGTATGGTATTTCTTTGGTAGTAATGTGAGGATCAAAATCCTCTTCACTTATAAAATTGTATTCTGTTTTAATGAGAGGTCTCAAATTGGAACAACAAGATTCTCCACAATTTTGTATGTGTACCAATTCTTTCTGGGGGTATATGTGTTTAATGTGGTGTGCTTCTTTCTCTTCTACTTCTTTTAGTTATTCTACATGTTTTAAGTTTTTATCTCTCTCCTCTCTAAGACTTCTTTCATATTCTAATTCTTTCTGCAAAACTTCTACTAGGGTTTGTAGGGAGCCTATTACTGCTTTTTCTTCATTCACCCGTTTATCTCTCTCCTCTCTAATACTCCTTTCATGTTCTAATTCTTTCTGCAAGACTTCTACTAAATTTTGCAGGGAGTCTATGACTGCTTTCTCTTCACTTACCTGTTTAAAACAGGTTTCAATGGCTGCTGATAGGCAAGCACCCAAAACTGAGCAAAGTATTGTTTTATTTCTGCCCAGCTTATATCTGGCATCATGTTGCAAAGAATATATTCTATCTACGATGTGTTCAAAGCTAAACCAATTATCCTGTGCCCATCCTTCTCCAGCTGGAGAGGGTCTAGCACCATATTTCACTAGCAAAGCAAAAAATGTATCTTTATATTTTTCAGTCATTTTGTGAAGGGACCAAAACCACTTTCAGGGAGGTACTCTTAAATTACACACAAGCACAGCTAAAACTGTGTTTCCCTTCGCTTCCCTGGAGTGGGTGAGGGGACCAAAACTGCTTGGGAGGTACTCCTTAGTTACAAATAGTTGTCTCCTCAACTGCGCCAAACAGCTCAAAAACACACACAAAAAATAAAACAACACAGTCCCATCTTTTGTACAAATGAGATCTCCTTCTTAAAAATCCTGAAGACAGGGGATGCTTTTCACCTGGGTGGATGCAGTTTGCGGGAAATTCCACTCGCCCCCCTTGCTTTCTAGACAGCGCTCACTGGACGTGGCGTGCTAGGCGCGGCTGAAGCGAGGGTCCTTCCCCTGTTACAAACTACATACAACCCGCAACCCTTAATCTGTCTACCAAGATCCTGCCGACTACGCCAATTTAATGTCAGGGTCTGCAAGTGCATGCAGGGTCCCTGATAGGTTCTTTTTGGAGATCTCAAAGCACAAAAGACACAGCAGGGGACACAACACTTTGCTTAAACAAAATGCACTTTTATTTAGTGCCAACAACTGCGATAGTGGGAGAGAAATAAAGAGATAGAGTGAAAGATAGAGAAAGAGAGGAAGGGGATTATAGCTACCAGTCTGAAGAGACGAGGCCCTCGGAGCTTGATGAGATGCTCATAGGCTGTCTTCTCCAGGAGGGGTCCGGACAAAGTCCTCAAAACTCCTTCAGTCTTTTATAGGGTTCCTCAAAGCGGGTGGCATCTGGCCAAAGCGGCAGCTCTCCTGGCTACACGGTGGGTGTGGACTCGTTGTTTTGGGAACCAGTTGTAACCGTCGCGCCGGTGCAGGACCAAGAGTACAGGACCAAAGGTACAGGATGAACTGGTTAGGGCTCAGTCCACCATGACCAGTCCATTGTTCTCGCACTGAGTTCCCATGGCATCGCATACCAGTCCTTAAGGCTTGGCAGACTTTCCACCTCAGCCAGGCTAGAGCTACTTTCAGGGTCTAGGGTCTCAGTCCTTGGAGACAGTCGTGAGGCAAACATGAGGGATTTTCGGACAGACCCTGACAGGGTTTCATCTGGATTTTGGGATTACAAGCTGCTGTTGTGAGGCTCAGCTAGAGTCCAGCCGTTTGCTGGATGGAAAGCAAGCAGGTGAAAAGTTTTGCTTGCTTCAACATAAATGAGAAGCCAGGCCCCTGATTTTCATTCTGATTGCTCTCCAGCTTCCTTGCTTCATTTCCATAACAAAATACAAATGTGTGTGTAACACTTGTGCCATGAATACAATGACAGTGGTATCCAGAGTTCCAACACATTTTGTACCTCTGGCACACTCCACTGCTGTGGATTTATTGGTTTCTCTTTAAGCATCTAACATTCTCTTCCCACAAAAATAACTCTTTTGTGTATCCTGCCTATAAACATTTCTCTGCCTTTTTCTTTGCAGCCTGTTTTTCACCTGAAGAGCTGGAGCTGCTCACACTCAAACACAATCAGAAAAAAGCCATGAGCTGGAGAAGCTCTGTGCAATTAACAACACACGGCTTAATTATCAGCTTTATGGAAATGGTTTCTTAAAAAAAAAGTATCAACAATTTCTCCACTTTTTTTTTTATTTATTTATGGAAGAGACAAAACCTTCAGTGCACTGTTCCTTCAGGAGGAAG
The DNA here is from genome assembly GCF_031753505.1 of Anomalospiza imberbis. NCBI lineage: Eukaryota > Metazoa > Chordata > Aves > Passeriformes > Viduidae > Anomalospiza > Anomalospiza imberbis. The sequence continues at coordinate 73,941 of NW_027099541.1, read as the reverse complement.
CAGAAATGACACAGCTGAGAGCATTTCTCTACATTTCGCTGCACAAGTTGCTACTTCTTGTTATTATAAGCAAACCTGACCTAGGAAAACCAGGAGAAAAATCAAATTATTTGTTTACTTGGCAGCACACATACCTATATTGTCATTCTGATGCTTTTACCAGTCATCTTGACAAAGCTCAAAAGCTAGAAGCATGGAAATACAATTGCAGGAAAGCTGGTGGCGGGACTAAGAACATGAAACAGACTTGAGATAAAATTTAATCCTTTGAAATAGACTTATTTGCAAATATTCCTGTTTTATCTACTCCAGAAGCACGACTCTGGCTCAATGTCTCAGCTGAATCCCGGCAGAGCCACAGCCCGTTCCACTCCCCGAGCAGTTACAATGTAATTTTTAAGTAAAAAGCCTTTTAAAAAATATCAACATTCCAGAACCAAAGCGGAGGGGCGAAAGTTGCTGAAGAGGAAAGACTAAACTATTTTGATAACTATTACCTGATGAAATGTAATCTAAGGAAAAGAATCCATCTGTATATTTCATTGAAAGGTTGTGTTTGCTGTTCTTTATACCTTCCAACATTGTTCATTGACACAAGTCATTTTGGAAACACTCAGTGGCGCGCGATGGTTGGTTGAGAGCAACCCATCTCCAAACCAGAAAACAAACAAGTTTTCCAGGTGTCAGATGCTCTTCCAAGGAATGTGAAGAGCTTCCCCCGGCTCAGCAAGCATGACAAGACAAGAGCATGGTCGCTCTTGCCACCTGGCAGCCACAGGATAGATACCCTTCCAATTCCAAATGCACCCTGTCATTCGTGACAGAGCTCTGCTTGTTTTTAGAATCGTGCTGCTGGTGTGCACAAACACCGCTCGCAATAACCCTGCAGCGGTTTTTCACACCTCCCAACTCATTCTGGTTTAGATTAACTTTGAAGCAGTTTCTGAAGGTCTCTCACTTTTACCACTCCCAACTTCTTTTCTTTCCCCCCCCCCAAAAAATTAAAATAACTAAAAACTCAGAAATTTGACTTGTTTCTTGTGCAGTCTACTATGTCAGCTTTCCTTCCTTACTCTGCGAATAGATCTCAATAATTTCTGGCACAAGCACAGTCTTTGCTTCAGCATGCAAGCAGAGGAAAACTGACCGGAAGGAAAAGGTCCGTGTCCAGACACATAAACACAGATAAAAAGAGCAAGAAGCGTGCCACGGACACAGAGCCAGCTGCGTGCAGACCTTTTCCCAACTTTGGCCAAAATAAAGCACAGCCCTTGCTTTGGCACCCAGAGCCGCAGTGCCAATTTGAGCAGCGGAGCAGGGCTGGAGCGAGGTGAAGGAGGGGAATCCCCAGCTGTTTGTGCTGCACGGTCCCTGCAGGTACAGGACCCCCGAGGCTCTCCCGGCTCCTGCGAGCCCGGGCCGCCGCTCCTCGCTCGGGCCACGGAACGGCCCGGCCTGCGCGGAGCTGCCGCCCTGCCCCGGCACGAACCCATGGGTGTATTTTTGCCCACCACCTTAGTAATGAGGGTGTCGGGAGGGAGTTTTCCTGCCCTCTCGCGCAGGAAAACCCTTCCCTCACAAAAACCACCCCTCCCTTTCCTCGGCGTGGACCGGAGCAGCGGTGTCACGGCGCCTGCCTGGCCTCGCTGCCCGCCCTCGGCAGCAGGAGGGAGCAGGGCAGGCGCTGACCAGGAGTTAAGGCTGGGGGAGCCGAGTTTTGCCAGCCAGCAACGGCCCGGTATGACACGGACACCCTCCGTCCCAGCGCGGCTGTGCCTGGCTGAGCCCCCCAGCCTGGCCCCGCCGAGCAGAACCCGGGGACAAGGGGTGACAAACACAGCTCTGGACCATGTGGGAAGCGATGGTCCCAGCGCGGGGCTCCGGACCCTGCTGGTCTCTGCCACCCCCCGAGCGCCGGCAAGTTTGGGGGCTCCCCCAGCCCCGAAAGTGCGCCCAGCCCCGGGCCCCCCGGGCAGCGGCAGCCGCGCACAGCCCGCGGGGAGGGGGATGCGACAGAGCCGGGGCAGCGAGGTGACACGGGGGGTCACCCCCAGCGGGGTCACCTGCCCGGCCCCGGCGAGAGCGGCGGCACCGCGACCCGGCGGCCCGGGGACGCGGCGGCTGGGCGGGGAAGGGAAGGCAGGGCAGGCACGGCCGCTCACCGGAGCCGGGGCCGCCCGGGGCGGGGAATCCCCCGCGGCGGAGCGGGCCCGGGCGGCGGCGGGCGCGGGGGGGACGCGCGCTCCGGGCTCTCAGCAGATGCAGTCGGTGCAGCGGCTGCAGAAGGTGCGCTGCTTGAAGAAGCGCGCCGCGAACTTGTGCTCCTGCACCTCGTGCCCGCTCTTCTGCCTCAGGGCGCCCTTGCGAGCGAAGCGCCGCGCCGCCTCCGGGTCGGCGTCGGGCTCGGAGCCCGGGAACGCGTCGGCCATAGCGCCTCCTCCGCACCCCCCGCCGCTCCGGGAGTCGCCGCCCCGACGTCCGCCCCGTCCGGCGGCCGCCGAGCCTCCGGCAACGGCGGCGCTGGGCGCTGCCTCCCGCTCCCAGCCTGACGTCGGAGCGGAGGAGGATCCCGAGCCCTCTCGCCGGCTGCTCCGCCCGCGGCTGAGCGAGCGAGCCCCCGGCCGGGGCGGGGCGGGGCGGGGCGGGCGCGGGGCCGGGAGCGCCGGGGGAGAACGGGGGGGCGGCCGAACCTGCTGGCCCTCGTCAGCTCCCGCAGCGCGCCCGGGGCTCTCTCTCACACACACATACACCCTCCAGGGGCTCTCACACACCCCGGGGCTCTCTCTCACACACACACACACCCTCCAGGGGCTCTCACACACCCCGGGGCTCTCTCTCACACACACACACACCCTCCAGGGGCTCTCACACACCCCGGGGCTCTCTCTCACACACCCCGGGGCTCTCTCTCTCTCTCTCTCACACACACACACCCTCCAGGGGCTCTCTCTCACACACCCCGGGGCTCTCTCTCACACACCCCGGGGCTCTCTCTCACACAGCCCGGGGCTCTCTCTCTCTCTCTCTCTCACACACCCCGGGGCTCTCTCTCTCTCTCTCTCACACACACCCCGGGGCTCTCTCTCACACACCCCGGGGCTCTCTCTCTCTCTCTCTCTCACACACACACACACCCCAGGTGCTCTCACGCACACCGGGGCTCACGCACTCACCGGGGCGCTCTCACACACTCACCGGGGGCTCTCCCTCACACACACCGGCTCTCCCCGCACACCAGCTCCCCCCAAAACGCACCGGTTCCACTCAGGTACACATCGGTTCCCCGTCCCTCTGTCTCACATTCACCCACACAGGCTTCCCTCACACACAGGCACGCACAAAAGCTCCCCTCACTCACACGCGCACGCTCAGAGGTTCCTTTAAAACACGCACACAGAATCTCCCCTCTCGCTGTCCCTCTCTCTCCCACACACTCGCACGCAGATTCCAGCGTCCCGCGCAGACAGAAGATCCCTCGCACGCACACAAGGTCCCCTCACGCACCCGCTGGATTTAGTGCGGAAAACTTTGGAATTCCCTGCCCGAGGCACAGCGCGTTGCGCCCCCTGCTGCGCGCGGAGGGAACTGCGTGTGAGCGACGCCGAAATCCCCCAAACTGTTCCCATCCATTCCCGGAATTTTAAACACAGAAAAGGAGAAAATCCAAACAGCGGGCGGACCCACGGAAGGATTTAAACCAGAGGAAATAAGGTTCATTAAAGCAGCGTGCCTTGAAGGGAAAAGCTCCTTGTGAAAGAGAGGAGGAAAAAGCAGGCTGTGACAAATGGAAAAATGATCAGCTGTAAATGCAGGAGATGAAGTCAATCTTTTTCTGTTGGTTTAGCAGTGGTACTTTGCCCTTCGGCACTGTGTCTGTGGCAAATACTCTGAGCAGGACATTCACAGCGTTTTCTTTCTGAGAAGAATAGCACGTTCCCAATTGTTTAATGTTGTGGCTAAAATTCATGTTTCAAATACAAACAGAGGAATTTCATAAAACAAAACTAAACAAACTGTTGGAGATCCCAGCAGTAAGAGCGTGACATAACCCAACTTCTCTCAGAGCTTCAAATGTCCTTCACTCCCCCTCACAGGCTGTGACTCAGCGGGGCAGGAGGATACTTAGATTAGAAACACCAAACTGTGGAACAGTCATTACACAAATGTTATTTTGGTTGCTCTTCAGATGCTCCTGCAGTTAAAATCGTCTAAATTAGGAGAACTGCAGTGATCAGAACCTCAGCTGACACCTGTCGAGTTCTGACTTGACTTCCCAAACTTGCAGTGCCACAACAAGGCTTTATGCCACCCAAAAACCTGATTTATGACCCCCTTGTCACAAATAAGAACAGGAATCATCATTTCAGCCTTCCTGCAGAGCTGGCACTGAGCACTTTCTCTGCTGCTTTTGCTTAGCTGGTAACTGGAAGACAACAGGAATCAGATCAAACAGGGCCCTGAAGTCCCAAGTTTCAGGCCAGATCATCACCTGTGTAAACTGACACGAGGTTGGTACCTCACTGGGGGCACATTCCAATACCAATGTCACTCCAAAACGGATCATTTTGCCTTGGAATGATTTTGCAATAACTATCAGGAGTCTTTGGTACACAGAAATGTCCACGCTCCAGCGATAAACACGGGCCTCGGAGTGACAGTTCTATTATTCAACCCAATTTTGCATTCCAAATAGCCTCATCCTCTACAGATGCTGAGAATACTGTTTTCCCCAACAGCACGGGTCCCAACAGGAGATGCTCTGCAGAAACAGGCAGAGAGGAGCCTGTGTGGAGCAGAAATTGCCATCTGAATTCCTGCCTTATGCCCCCAAGGCAACGTGTGAGGGTTGTTTCAGCCTTTATTAGCAGCGACACCAGGAAGCTTTTATTCTCTTGTTATGAACAAGGTCAGTATGGTTGGAGCTTTTAAAGCATTTGCTGTTTAGGTTAATAAATGTTACACCCTTGTTACACCCCCCTCACTGTTAACTCCCTTGCATACGCCCTTGTTACACCCCCAATGTAAACTCCCTTAAATCTGCACTTGTTATAATCCCTCACTGTTATCCCCCTTACATACACCCCGGTTGTACCCCCACCTGGTACCCCCCTCCTTGTTAAATTCCCTTACACGTACCCTGGTTGTATTCCCTTTTACCTGTCCCCTTATTGGAGCCTTCGTGTATTGCTGCTGCTGCTCCCTAAAATGGCAGCCGGAAACCTTCTCAGGAATATGCAAATCAAGAAAAGCTCAAGAAAACACCACAAAAGACCCTAGAAACAACGAGCCAATTTAAAATTTGGGGAACTAAGTGACTGGACCTACTGGGGAGAAGTTCCTCTACCCTTCCAAACGACTTTTAGAAGTCACCCTAACCTAAGCTGAACCAGAATAGAATGAGGACCCCTGACTATGAGCCAGAAATCGTCTTCCTAGGCATGCCATGAGCACAGAACCCTCAGCTCTGCTGTGAAGCAAACCTGATCACCTCCTCCTCTGCGTCGCCAAAGGGAGCAGCGGCGGTGTGCGAGACCCCTCGGGCCCCCACCCAGAGCTGATCACTTCAATGAAGGCATCAAAGGGAGTTGGTCTCCTGGCCCATTCATTTCACTCATCATGCCAATGTCCTCCCTCACGTAATGGGTTCCCAAGTCTGGGGACAGTCACACATAAGCTGAAGGTACCCATCTCAACTGATGGGCCATCGTTAATTCAACTGCGCTCACCTGGAGACAGCTGCAGCATCTCCGAAGGTGTAAAGAGTCCCCGAGCGTCCCGTGATCCACAGTATTACCGGTGTGAAGCTCCCCGCCCCAGGGAGAGGTACAGGGGATGTTCCCACGTAGCCTCAGCAGAATAGAAACCCCACGCATGTGGTGTTTGTTGGACTGTTTCCCTTCACCACTCGATGGATGTAGGCTGCAGTCACTTTCTCTCCACGCTCCCATCTTTTCCCTCTCTCCCCCTCACGTTTACGGTTAAATAAAGATCCATGCTATTGGCACCAGCATATGGTGTCATTTACACCTTATTTTGGGCAGACGCATCACTGTAATCATTTTTAATCATCAGATATTAACAACCATGTGTGCCAATGAGGAGTGTAAGCCTGCCTGTGAGTCCCACAACCCCACAGGGCAGTTTGGGGGTGCAAAGGGGGGACACTGTCACGCCTCTGCTGCCGTGCATGCCCACAGTAGCTGGGGACAGTGACAACGGGAGTGTCACCCACCCAGCACCAGGGCCAGGCTTTTCTCAGCACTTGCTCAGTCAAGGAGGAAATGGCGGGACATGGTTTTGGGTCAAAACAAACATCAGCACAAAGCAAATCGCCTTTTAATACATCACCAAACACAGGGGTGAGGCTCCGGACAGCTCTTTTCCCCTCAGCACCTTCCAGCTGCCACCAGCAGCACAAAGAAATCATGGAGCAGAAAATGAGACGCTGCCACCAGAACAGACTTTATCTGTACAGCCACGAGGTACAGAGAGATCAGACACCAGTGACAGAGCACGGGGCGGGGGGGGATCTGTCACGACCCTAAGCAGCAGTGCCCCCATCTCTTGAAGCACTGGGAGCCCCTGGTACGCCCCCAGCACCGTCTCACAGGCACCAGAACAACAAAGGCTAGTGAGCAGAGTCCATCCTGCTGCTTTTTGGATCTGGATCATGGCCAGTCAACTCCTTGCCCGACCTAGGTGCTCCTCGAAGCCGCCTCAGAGTGGTCCAGCACGTTTCAGCATTGCTCTGCTCGCAGCCTGCAGAGAGGAGCTTGACCTTTCCCAGGCCCCACGAGCAGAGGCAAGGCTGGGCATGAAGGAAGAGACCCGGGGAGATGAGGCCACTCTACACCGGGACATGTGGGCTTGCTCCTGGCCCTGCGCTGATTACCAGATTTAATTTGATCCAAAAAATGCTTAACACTGGTGTGCGAGGCAGATGCGATGCTCAGGTTGATGGGTGCATGAGGGGAAGGTGTGAATGTCCCCAAGAACTCTGATCTCTCTAACCCAAGGTTGCAAGTCAGTGTGGACTCAAATCATCCCCACCCTCCCCCCCAAAAAAAAATCTTTGCTTTTTTGTGGATTTCCCTGATGAATCTGCAAGACTTTGCTCTCATGGTGGGGAAAAAACAATTCATTCAAATCTTAGGTTACGTATATGGAAAAGGAAGAGAATTCAACAAAGCGGTTGTTCTGGGCTGCAGAACAATGGTTTGAGGGGCACCAAGTCGGTCTGAAGTGGAGAGGCAGCCAGTGGTCACTGCATCCCTCCCTGCCTTTCCTTCTCACTGCTTTGGCAAAACCACAGGGGGAAGCCCCACTCTTCTCTGTCCCACGGCACTGTGGAGCAGAGAAGAGGACGACAAGGACAAGCCAGTGACAAACCCAAGGGGAGCTCAGCTGGACCTTCCCCACCCTGCATCCCAGTAAAGTCACAATGCCTGGTACCTACCTCTCCCAAACTCCCCTGGGAGGCTGCTGGAGAGCCCAAATCCCCAGGATGCCTCCACTCCCACCAACTCCACCTCTCACCGAGACCCTTCAATGCTGTGAGCTTCTTGAAGTGCTTGGTAACATCTTTTCCAAAGGATTTGGATGGTCTCTGGAGGAGATGGAGAGCACAGGAGGAAAAGAGGCTCAGGCCAGCAGAGATGAAGCAGGGGACTAAACAGCAACATGACAAGGGTGGTCCAACACAGGAGATGAGGAGAGCATGCTGTTTTGTTGAGAAACAGCAGTTCAGGGCTGCCTGCCTGTGAGGCAGCAGCTCCATCTGCAAGAGGCTGCCCCAAGCACATGGATGTGCCAGCAAGCAATGTCCTTCCTTGGACCCCAGAAGCCCACAAGCCTCCCCAGTGGCACAGCTGCATCTCCCTGAAAGACTTCTCACGGAACAAAAAGTCCAAACCACTTCATCTCAGACTGCCTGACGGCATTGGAAGACAAAATCCTGAGAGACCAGGGGGCACGGGGCACAGCTGGCAGGTATGAGAAGAGCTCACGGCTGCTGGTGGCTTTCCAAGACAGGGCTCCTGGTTCACATGGAGCCCCAAACCAGGCTGCCCACAAAGGATGGTGTGGCTGCACTCCTGGCAGACCTCCACAGGAGCCGGGCACCCCTCAGGTCCTGCAGCCCTCGCACCTCCCCTTGAGCTGGATCTCACAGGTTCAGAGGGGCTGCCCAGCTGAGAAGGGAACTGATGGGCAGCCAGGACCCTGCCCGGAGCACAGGGGTGCTCCTGCATCCACCTTCACGGGAGAGCTGCTGAGCACCTTGAAGCCGAGCCCGGTGAGGAGGAGGGTGCTCCAGGGTGGTTCTCAGCAGGGCAAGGCAAGGCGCCTGGCTGCTGGGGAAGGGATTCTTTAGCAGCATCCCTCAGGAAGTTGCTCTCCTGCCAAAAAGGCTGTTTCCATACTGGCACTTGGACAGCACAATGCAGTCCATCTGGTGGGCGCTGGGATCCATGCTGGAGTTCAGCAGGAGTCCGCTGTGCTGCGCTGGCCCTGCCCATGGCTCCTCTGAGGAGCTGCCCCAGCCTGTGGGAGCCACAGCTGTGAGAACCCCTTGTCCTCTCGGAGCACTGCCTGCTCCCCCTCCCAGGAAAAGCTGGGTTCTACGTGGGCTACCAGGGGCTGTTTGGGGAAGCCGCCATGCCCTGGCTGCTGCCTGCCTCCTAAGGGTGCAGGGAGAGCAGCCTCCACATCATAGAGCTTCCCATCCCCAGAGAACAGGGACTCATGCAAGCCCTGGGCAGGGCAAGGAAAAGACTGGGAGGGGGGTGGCCACCACAGCCAAGCCCCCGGGGAATTCTCAGGACTGCCACCTGGCAGAGTCTGGGACTCCACGTATGCTCCTGCAGCTCCCAGTCTTTTGGAACTATGGCCAGCGAAGCCCCCGATGGGCAACTGACTGGGTTTGCCTGGAGGAGGACATTGTGCCACAGAGTCACCAACGTGTTTGAGTGCAACGGGGGTGTTTTGGTCCGGAGCTCCAGGATGCAGATAGGCGGGAGGAGTGTGGCAATGGCAAAGAAAGCACTTTGGGGACTTGTCTGCTGCTGACTTTTGCTGACCAAGGGGGAACTTCAGGCCCCCATGGAAATTCAAGGCCTTACAGGGATTAGAAAACGTGGGTGTGAAGCAAACAGGGTGCTGGGAACTTGCTGTGCTCTCACCCCTATGGGACACAAGTGGCTCTGGGGGAACACCCTGCAGGCACAGGAGGAGCAGAAGGGTGTCCCAGCATTACCAAGAATCCCAAGGAGTTATCCAGCAGGCAGCGGAAGCGGCAGGTGAAGCTCCTCTCCACCAAGGACTGCTTCTCAGCATGGAGGTGCTGGGGGCTGGATGTGGCGCTGCGTCTGGCAAGCAGCGGCTGCTCAGGGGGAAAAGCTGGAAAAGCAAACGGAAGTTTTCCAAACTGTGCTGCACGCCCTGAGCTCACGGATCAGAGCTGCTCAAGTGAACCCCTGCAGGGATCAGCCTGGCACTCACTGTCAGCAGCATGCAGTGGGGTCCTCTGCAGCTGGCGGTGGAAGACGGCCCTGTCGTCCGCACGGATCAGCTCGTACACGCTCTGGTGGATGAGATCCGACTGGAACGACAAAACAGAATAGTGTCTGCTCCTGGACAGCCTGGCAGAGGTGTCGGGAAGAGGACACGGCAGAAGGTTTCCCTTCCTGGGTGCTGTAAGTGCAAGACTGAGTGTAAAGAACAGGCAAACTCCAGCTCCTTCCCCTGCCACAGGAGCTGCTGCCCTTAGGGAAGCTTTGCTCTCCATCTGCATCTCCTTCCCACACCAGGACTGCATCCATCTGTTTCCAGCCAGGAAAACATGGTGCTCACCTGGTGGAAGCCCAAGTAGTCCTGCACGGAAGGGGAGATGTAGAAGATGTAGCCGTCTCCAGTCACGGCGATGACAAATCCATTGAGTGCCTGAAAGCAAAAGTTCAGTCCAAACTTACTCTGTTTGAGGGCTGTTGAGGGCTTCTCTGCGGGTGTTTGCAGGGGGTTGGGGTTGGGGGGCGTGTTGGGGAAGGAGTTGTCTGGAAGGTGAGAGGTCTAGGCTGGAAACTGAGTCAGCTTGAAGGCTGCATTTGTGGTTTAGCACAGCTTTGCTTATGGAGGGCAGAAGAAATATCTGTGACTAGTTCTGTTCATGGTCCTGATTCTTCTGCAGGGAACAAGATGGGAGAGCTGTACTTTATTGGCCACTTAGATATCTCTACTGGGGTGGATGAGCCCTTTTTCCATCTACTCATTTGTTTGGGCTACTTTTGTAACACTTAATGGACTTTCAATCCTTGAGAGCTTTTATTCCTTAAGAGAATGACGATATTATCATCCCTTCATTGAAAACCATTTGCACACCAAAGAATGGTCTTCTTTTTGCCTCTGTATAGTGCTATGTTTCCAGAGTGACTTTCAATGGAATGTGTTAAGGCAAACGAGTTGCTGCTTTTAGATGGGAACAAACTTCCAAATCATTCACATTCCCCAGCAATGGCTATTAATTTGAGAAGTTTGCAAATTTTGGAACTACTCCAGTGGCCCAATGAGAAGTAAAGCCTTCCTGAACTGAGGATTCTTAAATGGCCTGATCCCGCAGAGCAGGGCAGGGTGTGCTGATGGTTTGAGCTGCTCCTAAAGATCCTGTTGGGCTGTCTTAGACACCTGGGGCCAGGGATTCCTTCCAACCTTGGTCACTTAGGGTGGGCTGGGGGCGGCCCCACAGCTGAAGAGGTGTAGGAATATAAAAAGGTAAAAGACACTTTCCAAAGCTGAGAAAGGCTGGGAAATTTCTACACCTTCTGAGAAAGCTAGGAAGTTAAGAACCAAGTGAATACATTGATATTTATCATAAGGAACAAGAAAGAACAAGAACGTATTGATAGCTCAAGATGTGGAAAGTCCTAGATATATGCTTTGCAAAGATAGAACAAGTTTCCATCTTAAAGAACGAATTATTGTGTATTGTTTGAGGTTCATAGAAGTCCTTTTTGTTTATGTTAAACCCACGTGGGTCCTTTTCTAATTGCTTAGAGTATAACGACTTTACACCTTTTCTTTTATGCTATTGGTTCAAAGAATGGGTATAAAAAGGCTTTGCATGGGCTGCCATCTTGTCTGTGATCTGTGTTTGCATGGGTGTTGTCATTTTCCTGTGCCTCTTGCTTTTTGCTTGTATGATGCAGACAGATAATAAATCACAAGTCTGCAACCAGTCAGGGTCCCGTCCCGTTTGTGAGACACGCACCGATCCGGCAGAAAGAGGCAGCGAGCAGCCCGTGTTTGTAGAAGGCCTGGGGCTGCACGTCTGAGCCTCCACCTGGAAACACACTTGGGGGAATACGAGCTAGAGCTGGAGTGCCTGTCCTGAAAGGACCTGAAGTCTTTCAGCCTTGCCAGCGTTTCTTGAGGGTGTGTTGGTGTTCCCCAGAAAAGCTGCACGTTTGGGGAAACGCCTTTGGAGGAAAGGGGCTTGCTTCTCAAGGAAAGTGCTTCCCAGGGAGCTCCCAGTGAGGTAGGTGCGAGTATCCCCCTTTGGCTCTCTGTGCTCCTTTCAGTCCTTGAAGGCCCATTGCACTTGGCAGAGGGGCAGGAAGAAGGCTGTGAAGAGCAGGTTTGGCATCCACCTGGACCTGCCGAGACCAAGCCAAGCACCTGCAGCAGGATGTGTTACCCCCCTTTGGACAGAGGTGCGAGCAGAACCGTCTCTGTCCCGCTGTGAGCCCCAAAGCTCTCTGTGGGAGCTGTGAATGAAAAGGCCTTTACACACACCCTTTTCACATCTTCCCTGTCTGCTGTTGTCCCAGATCGAAAAAAGCAAGATGTATTCTATTTGCCATCTGTATGGCAGTTGTCTTGTGTGAAGTGGGCAGTTGTTCCTTATCTCTTCCACAATCAATCCTCCCTCCGGAAAGACATCTGCTGATAGTGGGCCACTGCAAGACTGAAAAGAACTGTAACATGCCATTGTGAGATGCTCCGCCCAGAGGGAGGAGCCAAGCATCCCTACCTGCATGTATGGTCTTGAACTTCTGGCCCAGGAGCACAGCTATTTCTGCGCTGGATTTTCCCAGAGGAACAGCTGCCTCTTCCACTGCCTCTTCAGAGGAAGACTGCACCCTTTTCCACAAGATCACTTCTCCAACAGAACCACACCTGACACTCCGGGAGGACTCCAGCCACAATTCCAATTGGACTGCTACCAACACCCTGTCCACCAGGGTGTCAGGATGTATTCTGACTCTGTCAGTGCTGTTTTAGTTCACTGCATTGTGTATTTTATCTGTTATTTTCTTCCCTAATAAAGAACTGGTATTCCTGCTCCCATATTTTTGCCTGGGAGCTCCCCTTAATTTCAAACTTGGAACAATTCAGAGGGAAGAGGTCTACATTTTTCCATTTCAGGGGAGGTTGCTGCCTTCCTTAGCAGACACCTGTCTTTCCAAACCAAGACAGCTGGGTTTCAGCTCTTGGCAATATGCATTTGCCTCCTGCTTGGAGGGAGCTGCTGTGGCCCAGGGCCAGCACAGAGCTGGGCTGGGTGGGCCAGGCAGCGTGGAGAGTCTTGGCTGATCTTGGTGCGTGCCTGGCCTCAGAAAGGCTTGGAAGGTTTGCCTCCCAAAGTGTCCTGCTCATTGGCTCTCCCTGTGCATCTTGGAGAGCACAAGGTGGGCATTTCTGGCAGCTGGGCATCAGCAGGCCTTACAATGGGGGCGTGTTGTGGAGCGAGCCCAGCTGAGGTACCCTGAGAGGAGCCCAGTGCTCCTTGCTCCTCTCTGCTGACACGGGAGCGTCTGTCTGCTTTCGGGATGGCCCTGGCTGCGTGAGGGGTGCTACGTGGACACGAGACAGCCGGTCCTGTCCCGCTGGGTCCCAGCAGTGCCTCGCAGCAGTCCTGCATCCACGTCAGGATGCTGGCCAAGAGAGGTCCTGGCAGCTGAGGCAGCTGATTTTAAGCTTGTGCAGATACACACAGGGGATGGCCAACAGTGTTCCCTCAGGGTACAGCAGTCCTGAGGGGCCTCCCCAGAGCTGCCTGATGCCGCCCACTCCCTGTGGCACCAGTTGCTTTCCTGTGGAATGTTCTACCTGCCCCAAGAGCACAGAGGGAGCTGGAAAAAGAGCTTGCCAGGCTGCTCTCAATCCTTTACCAGCAGCCCTGGCTGAGTGGAGAAGTCCGAGCTGAGCGCAGATGTGCCAATGGAAAAGCCGTGCACAGGAAGGCTCGGTGGGAAGGATGAGCCAGGATCCATAGGCCTGGCAGCCTGAGCTTGCTGCCAGGGAATTCCTCGGAGAAGATCCTTCAGAGTGCCATTCCACGGCACATGCAGGGAACCAGGGGGTCTGCTGGATGGTGGGAAAGCTTTGAGGAGGGACGGGGACAGCTGGGGGTCCTGGCGGGCTGTTGAGGGCTTCTCTGCGGGTGTTTGCGGGGGGTTGGTTTTGGGGGACGTGTTGGGGAAGGAGTTGTCTGGAAGGTGAGAGTTCTAGGCTGGAATTTGAATCAGCTTGAAGGCAGCATTTGTGGTTTAGCGCTGCTTTGCTTATGGAGGGCAGAAGGAATATCTGTGACTATTTCCGTTCATGGTCCTGATTCTCCTGCAGGGAACAAGATGGGAGAGCTGTACTTTATTGGCCACTTAGATATCTCTACTGGGGTGGATGAGCCCTTTTTCCATCTACTCATTTGTTTGGGCTACTTTTGTAACACTTAATGGACTTTCAATCCTTGAGAGCTTTTATTCCTTAAGAGAATGACGATATTATCATCCCTTCATTGAAAACCATTTGCACACCAAAGAATGGTCTTCTTTTTGCCTCTGTATAGTGCTATGTTTCCAGAGTGACTTTCAATGGAATGTGTTAAGGCAAACGAGTTGCTGCTTTTAGATGGGAACAAACTTCCAAATCATTCACATTCCCCAGCAATCTCTATTAATTTCAGAAGTTTGCAAATTTTGGAACTACTCCAGGGGCCCAATGAGAAGTAAAGCCTTCCTGAATTGAGGATTCTTAAATGGCCTGATCCCGCAGAGCAGGGCAGGGTGTGCTGATGGTTTGAGCTGCTCCTAAAGATCCTGTTGGGCTGTCTTAGACACCTGGGGCCAGGGATTCCTTCCAACCTTGGCCACTTAGGGTGGGCTGGGGGCGGCCCCACAGCAGGTGGCAACAGTGTGTGCAAGGGCCCTTTGTGACACGCTGCAGCACAGTCACCATGGCATGGAACGGGACAAGGTGTCCAAGGGCCCTGCCTTTGTGACACGTGGGGACATAGGAGCTGGCGGTGACAAGAGCACGCCACAGTGCTCGGAGCAGGCGACGGGACAGGACGGGACAGAGCGGTGTCGTGAGGAGCCCCCGCACAGCGCGCTCGTTTGTGTCTGACCCGGAGCTTTCCCGAGGCGTTATTCCTACAGGTGACCTCGTGGCAGGACGTCGGGACTTGGCAGCCCGTGGCCTTCCCGAGGCTTTTCTTTTGCAGGTGCCCGCGTAGCCAGACTGAAGGAATTGGCGACCACAATCCTTAACGAGGAGTCTCCTGTCATTGTGGCAGGAGCCCTCCAGACCAGAGTGCAGGACTTGCTGTCCTGCAGCCTTGCTGAGGTTTCTCTGTCTCAGGTGCCTTCAAGGCACAACTACACAACTTGTTGACTCAGAACATCACCCTGCCATCTTCCTTGAAGGTGCCCTCAAGGTCATACTCTGGCATGGCAAACAGATTTCTCAGTGTGTTCAAAGTGTTCAGGAAGAAAAAAAAGGAAGACCCTGGAGCTGCCCCAGCACAACAGCATGAAGAACTGGAGCAGTTCCAGCCACCGCAGGATGGTGAGTTGCAGAGCTGGGCCACAGGGCTGATGGCTGCAGCCAGCTTGGCCCCATCCCATCCCATCCCATCCCATCCCATCCCATCCCATCCCATCCCCTGGGGACATGCCCATGGACAGGATGGAAGAGGGGCCAGGCAGACACCCTGCAGTGGCCATGCTCCATCCCCTGGGGCATCCCTGGCTGCCCCTGCTTGGGGAGCGCGGGGCTGGGCTGTGTTCTCCGGCCTCTCCCGCAGCCCCTCAGCTCTGGCTGCGCTCGCTCTTTGCCAGGTGCAGCCCTGGACCGGACACAAGAGCAGGAACCCAGCCGTGGCCGCTTCCGCAGAAGCCTGAAGGTACCAGCAGCCATCCCCACCTGGGCTGGGCCTGCTGTCACTGCTCAGCCCAGCACCACGCTTGGAGCACTCCATGGAACACTCCGGGCTTCCCTGTCCTTTGTTCTCCTGCAGATGTTCCGGAAGTTCCTGCGCATTCGGCGGAGAAAGACCGGCAGCACAGCAGCTGAGGGCCCAGCCAAGCCTGACTCGGGGCTGACCGAGCTCCAGGCTGAGCCTGATGTCAGCCCGGATTCGGCTGAGCGCTCAGAAGACTCTGACGCCTCAGCGACTGAAACCTGGGCAAAGGCTCTTAGCTCGTCAATGACTGAGGTTGTGGCCATCACAAACAGGGACAATGAAGAGACTCAGGGCCTTACAAATACTGACACCACACCTGCTCCCATTCTGATTCAGGAACTCATATTCAACTATTTCAAGGAACCTAGTGTTTCTGCTCACAAGCAGCAGGTAAACAGCCTGGCTCCACACCTGGAGGCCAGCCAGGATCGCGTGTCCCCTCAAGCCAGGGTCTCTGGGCCCCCTCAGGCTTTGAGGCCAGCACAGTGTGGTGGGAAGGGAAGCACTTCTTGGGGGAAGCTGGGGAAGTTGCTCCCTTGAACAGTGCTCCAAGTCTTCCCTATGCCTCCTCCAGGTGCCAGCCAAGGTGAAGAACATCCACCAGAGTCTCGTCACCTACGTCTCTGTGGATGCCAGGCTGCAAATTGACCTTGTGAGGCTGGCTGAAGAACACCCTGCTGACGTGGTGCTGACCCTCCTGCGCTGTGCCCCAACGTGTGACAGGTACAGGGCCCACGAGCCTGGAGAGCTCAGGGCTCAGCAGCCTTTAGGGCCCGTGGCCCTGCACAGCCTGTCCCATGGGGTCTGCCAGACAGGCAGAGAGGCCCAGGACCCTCGGGCCCCTCTGTTTCCTGAGCCTGCTGCCAGTGCTCCTTCCCTGCCCTTCAGGGCTCCAGGGCTCTGTCACCTGGGCCCCCACAGCTGCACAGGGCATGGTGCTGTGACTGACATGGCCCTGACACAGAGCTCTGATCCCACAGAGCTGCTGCAGTGCTGTGGAGAGCCATAGGCTCATCGGGACCAGCAGTGGAGAAAGTGCTGTCAACACTGCTCTGTGTGATGGAGGACTGGCCTCTGACCAGAATGTGCACCTCTGATGGGGACAACAAGGACATTTTTTCCCTGGCTGTGAGTTTCTGGAACTGGCCTTTGCTCACCCCCAGGTCGCCTCTCCAGCAGCTCTCCATCCTCTCCACGCCGCAGGCGCTGGGCTGAAACCTGGGCTCGGGGCAGGCTCAGGGGGCACCAGGCCTTCTGCTCCCCTGCGTCTGCCCTTGGGCCCTGCCCCATGGACACCTCGGCACTGAGCCCTGCCTTGGGCTGCTTCTCTTGCAGGCAACTCTGGTGATCTGGGTGATTGTCCAGGTGCCTGAGTGCCACGAGGCATTGATCCTTTATTCCTCCCGCCTGTTTGTGGCACTGCTCTTCCATGTTGTCATCACCACACAGCAGATGCCACCAGAGGAAGTTGATAACTTCTGGAGAGCATGCCAGGAGGAACACCGCCTTCCCAGCAAGCCCAACAGGTCCCCGTCCTCCTGTCCTTCCCGTGCCCTTGTGGCCAGCGCCAGTGCTCCCAGTGTGACCTGGGCTTTTCTCTGCACACAGGTTTGCCGTGCAGGTCATGAAGGCTCTGCTCGGCCGACTGTGGTGTGACAATGTGGTGGAAGCTATGGAGCACATGGGTGGCTGGGACACACTGCTGTGTGCTGACTCCCAGCACTACGCCGTGGGTCTGTTGGCCAGGTGAGACCCCCTTCTCCCCACTGCCCCCAGCATTTGTGCCCTGTGCCCCACACAGTCCCTGTGGTCCTGGGCCAGAGGGGCTCGTCACCAAAGGACGGCCAAGAAGAATGGAAAAGGCTGAGAGAGGAGGGTGCCCAGGAGGGACTGTTTCTCAAAGCGCCCACATCCCCTCCAGGGATGCTGGGGAATGACCAGACCTCTGTGAGTCAGTCCTGGGAGAGGTTTGGTCTCCCCACCTCAGGGCTTTGGTGCCTTTTTCCCCACTGCCAGGGAGATGCTCTGCGTTTTTATGCCTTTGTGCTCTCGCATCACAATCCACATGCTTCGGCATCTCAGCAGGGAGGACCCGTGTTGGGATCTTCCCTTCCTGGCATTCCTTGTGGAGGTGAGCCTGTTGGCCAGCGCTGCCTCGCTGAGCTGCCTCCCAGCTCTCTGCCCTCTCGTAGCCACAGCTGCCAGGACGGTGCCCACGCCCTGTGCTGCTGCCTGGGCCCAGCCCTGTGCGGTTCTGGGCTCCTGCCGGCCGGGTCCCCTGTCACTGCCCTGTGCCTTTCAGGTCCTCCAGCGCCTAGACTTGAGTAAATGTGGTGGCAGCGTCCTGAGGATCACGTCAAGGTACCTTCAGGGTGAATGCAGTCAGAGGCGTCGCCTGGCGCTCAGAGGCCTCGTGGTGCCCAGCAAGGATCCCTCGATGGTGAGAAGGGGGCAGCGGCTGAAGCTGCGCTGGGCAAAGCAGCCCCTTGGGCTGGCAGGGCTTCAGGAGCTGAGGCAGCTGCTGCCAGCTCTCCTGCCTCACCTGCCCCGCTGCTTTGGGACAGGCCTTTGGCCTGTGGGCCCTGCAGCAGCAGGGTGGGGCTGCAGAGCCAGGGCGGTGTTGGCCGTGCAGCCGTCCATGGCTTTCCAGCACAGCCTTGTGTTCCACACAGGCCAGTAGGATGCGCAATGTATCTCAAAGCCTTCTGGGGCTGCTGGGTGATGCAGATGGAGAGGTGGTCAGCATGAGCCTCCATGTGTTCACGAACATGCTCCAGCACAAACACATCGTGGTATCCAGCACCACTGCTCCGAAGCTGGCTGAGGCACTCCTTCTGCTCTTTGACCACGTAAGGCTCTGCATCCTGAGCCGCAGGCATCGGGTGCTTCCCAGAAACTTTGTGCCCTGTGGATTTTCAGGCCATTGCCCAGGTGGGCCTGGAGTAGCTGGTGTAGGTCTTTTCTTTTCCTCTAGGACAACAGCCACGTGCAGTTGCTCTCCATTCAACTCTTCCATACAGTGATGGAATCAGTAGTGGATGAGGGAAAAAAGCCCCTGAAGACAATTGTGAACAGGAACCTGTACGCACTTTTAATCTACTGTCATGATGAGAACTGTCACGTGGCAAAGGTGAGCATTCCTATGATGCTGGGAGGGGGCTCGGCTGCCTCCTGCCCTGGCGCCTGGTGGGCTTCAGCCTCCTCCAGGCCTTGGCACAGGGACACAGGTCCATGGGCTTTGTGGCCATCTCTGGGTCTCTGCTGCTCTCCAGGCCTCTCGGGAAACACTGCTTTGTGCGGCCAGGTTCCTGGAGAGGAGGAATCTCGAGCAGCTGGTGGAGAAGGGGAATCTGTGGAAGTTCGCTGAGGTCCTGGTAAGGACGGCCTGGAAGCCCCAGGCTCAGCCTGGAGAAGCCCCCTGAGCGCGGTGCTGGGTGTGTGGGCTGGCAGCTGTGCCCCTGCCCGGTGCTGCACCCAGAGGCCGCGCGGGCTCTTCTCCAGGCTCCCGTGGGCCCCAGCCGGGTGCCGATGGAGCCCCGGCCCAGCGGGGCTGCGGGGCGGCCCCGTGGCTCCCCGGGCAGCAGCCGGCCCTCTGCCGCCTCCAGAGCCCGGCGCCAGCGGCTGCTGGCCGGGCCTCGGGGCTGTGCGGGCAGGGGAGGCCGGGACAGGGCGCAGGGAGCGCCCGGCCCAGGGGCCGAGCCCGCGCCAACCCTTCCCTCCTGCCGCTCTCTCCAGCTGGAAGAGGACAGGAGCCGAGTGGCCGAGCTCCTGCGCCGGGCCCTGCCCTACCTGCAGAGCCCACAGGAGCCCCTGCGAGAGGCGGCCGTCAGGTTCATGGGTGAGCCACGAGCCCGGGCTCCCTCCCCGCCCCGCCTCAGCTCGGCCCCAGCCGCGGCTGCTGCCCCGGCAGCGCCATCCGGGCCCGGCGCCGTGGAGCCCCGCCTGGCCTCGGCGCTGCTGCCGCCCTCCGGCAGCCGTGCCCTGGGGCGGCAGCGTGCGGCAAGGGCCCGGGCTGAGCCCTGCCGGGCCACCAGGGCGTGTGGCCACAGGGCTGGCAGCGCCGCTGGCAGGGAGCTGTGCCGCTGGGGCCAAGATGAACTCTTTGTTCTCAGAGATGGCCGGCTTTCCCATGATGAGGGGGCAGCAGGAAGAGCTCCCCGCCCTCAGTCAGGGTGAGTGAGGGCAGCGGGCTGTCAGCGGGGGTTGGCGGGGGGAGAGCTGCATTGCTTGGGCAGGGAGTGGGAATTTCTGCCCCAGCTCTGGCGGGTTTCACTCCCTGTGTGGAGGAGAGGTGGCGTGGGCAGAGCACACAGGGATTTCAGGGACATGGGTGGAATTTGTGGCCAGCAGCTTGCTGCTGACCTGTTGCCAACACCTCTCTCTTGGCCTTGGCAATTGTTGGGGGAGGTGGCCGTGGCAGAACGGTCTCCTCAGGTCACTGCAGATCCAGGCTCTGACCATGGCTCTCTTGCTCTCTGTTCCAGGCCTTCAGTCTCCAAAGAATAATACCACCCCATCCTGCTCTGACATTGAAATTCAAGCCCAGTTAGGCCTAGAAGATGAAGAAATTGGGTTGCTTTCTGGATCTGGTGAACCAGTGCCCCAAGAGCAGCACCAGGAGACACTGAAGAGGACACCACCTCCCATTGCCACTGGGGCTCCAGGCACAGCTGATGATTGATACAGCTGAGCCTCTGGGAAGCTCACATGGCTTCAGCCCTCTCCCTGCCTGTAGAGATAGCTCCCTCCCTCCAGCCCTCACACACTGTCCATCCACTTTTTCCCCTCCATTCTCCCTCCATTTTCACAGCTCCATCTCACCAGCCCTCAGATCATGCCCATTCCTGTGTTTTCCTTCCGCTTTTCCTTTTGACAGCTCCATAATGCAAGCCCTCAGCCCTGCCCATTCCCTTTTTTCCCCTCCCAGCTCGTCCCTTAGTTTCATTTTCCATTAATAAAGAGTTTGGCTTCTTCACTTTGCCTCCATCTCTGTGGAGCTGAAGCGACGCAAATCCCGAGCCCTGGGGCACACAGGCCCCTGCTGCCGTCCTTTTCCATGCCATGGTTTGTGCACACACACAGAGGAACGAGGGCAGATCAGGCTGGAAAGGTGCCTGTGCTGAAATTCCACAAGGCTGTGGAGCTGCAGATCTTGCTGAGCACCCTGGAGCCCCTGGAATTTGGAAGAGCCAACCTGAGTATGCTCTGAACCCAGCTGTGAGGGATTCCATGGCAAGCATCCACAGAGGGCAAAGGAGCTTGGAATGCTGGAAATTTTCAAGAATAGCTTCCTGAAAGCACAGCAGTGCTCCATCCCTGTACAGGATGAGGAAGAGGGCAGAACCAGCGACCATCCGGGCTTAACAGGGAGCTTTGGGTGTGCCTGAGGGCAAATGAAGCAGCAGCGCGGTGCCCGACACTCGGACGCGCGACCGTGCCAGTGCCTGGAGCGCTGTCAGGCAGTGCCGGGATCCTGGGTGTGGTTCTGGTCCCCACAAGTGAGGAATGGCAGCCCCAGGCTCAGAGCCAGTCAGAAAGCCAACCAAGTGAGCCCACAGGGAGGGCGCCCTTCCAGTTTCTCTTGGGCATGGCCGCAAAACAGCCCCTGCTGCTTCTTCCTCCGCCTGTGTTTGGGGTGTGCTGGTGGCAGAGGCAGCCAGGTTGGACTCTGCTTTCCAAAGCCTGTTGGGAGCAGGCATGAAAAACACTGCGTGCTGGAAGGTGCTGGCAAGAGCGTCCCGTGGGAACAGGGCTCTGGTCTGTGGCCGGGAACAGCCTGGTTTTGGTGCCGTGAGCGCAGGCAGGAGTTGAGGCAGCTGAAGAGGTGTAGGAATATAAAAAGGTAAAAGACACTTTCCAAAGCTGAGAAAGGCTGGGAAATTTCTACACCTTCTGAGAAAGCTAGGAAGTTAAGAACCAAGTGAATACATTGATATTTATCATAAGGAACAAGAAAGAACAAGAACGTATTGATAGCTCAAGATGTGGAAAGTCCTAGATATATGCTTTGCAAAGATAGAACAAGTTTCCATCTTAAAGAACGAATTATTGTGTATTGTTTGAGGTTCATAGAAGTCCTTTTTGTTTATGTTAAACCCACGTGGGTCCTTTTCTAATTGCTTAGAGTATAATGACTTTACACCTTTTCTTTTATGCTGTTGGTTCAAAGAATGGGTATAAAAAGGCTTTGCATGGGCTGCCATCTTGTCTGTGATCTGTGTTTGCATGGGTGTTGTCATTTTCCTGTGCCTCTTGCTTTTTGCTTGTATGATGCAGACAGATAATAAATCACAAGTCTGCAAGCAGTCAGGGTCCCGTCCCGTTTGTGAGACACGCACCGATCCGGCAGAAAGAGGCAGCGAGCAGCCCGTGTTTGTAGAAGGCCTGGGGCTGCACGTCTGAGCCTCCACCTGGAAACACACTTGGGGGAATACGAGCTAGAGCTGGAGTGCCTGTCCTGAAAGGACCTGAAGTCTTTCAGCCTTGCCAGCGTTTCTTGAGGGTGTGTTGGTGTTCCCCAGAAAAGCTGCACGTTTGGGGAAACGCCTTTGGAGGAAAGGGGCTTGCTTCTCAAGGAAAGTGCTTCCCAGGGAGCTCCCAGTGAGGTAGGTGCGAGTATCCCCCTTTGGCTCTCTGTGCTCCTTTCAGTCCTTGAAGGCCCATTGCACTTGGCAGAGGGGCAGGAAGAAGGCTGTGAAGAGCAGGTTTGGCATCCACCTGGACCTGCCGAGACCAAGCCAAGCACCTGCAGCAGGATGTGTTACCCCCCTTTGGACAGAGGTGCGAGCAGAACCGTCTCTGTCCCGCTGTGAGCCCCAAAGCTCTCTGTGGGAGCTGTGAATGAAAAGGCCTTTACACACACCCTTTTCACATCTTCCCTGTCTGCTGTTGTCCCAGATCGAAAAAAGCAAGATGTATTCTATTTGCCATCTGTATGGCAGTTGTCTTGTGTGAAGTGGGCAGTTGTTCCTTATCTCTTCCACAATCAATCCTCCCTCCAGAAAGACATCTGCTGATAGTGGGCCACTGCAAGACTGAAAAGAACTGTAACATGCCATTGTGAGATGCTCCGCCCAGAGGGAGGAGCCAAGCATCCCTACCTGCATGTATGGTCTTGAACTTCTGGCCCAGGAGCACAGCTATTTCTGCGCTGGATTTTCCCAGAGGAACAGCTGCCTCTTCCACTGCCTCTTCAGAGGAAGACTGCACCCTTTTCCACAAGATCACTTCTCCAACAGAACCACACCTGACACTCCGGGAGGACTGCAGCCACAATTCCAATTGGACTGCTACCAACACCCTGTCCACCAGGGTGTCAGGTTGTATTCTGACTCTGTCTGTGTTGTTTTAGTTCACTGCATTGTGTATTTTATCTGTTATTTTCTTCCCTAAGAAAGAACTGGTATTCCTGCTCCCATATTTTTGCCTGGGAGCTCCCCTTAATTTCAAACTTGGAACAATTCAGAGGGAAGAGGTCTACATTTTTCCATTTCAGGGGAGGTTGCTGCCTTCCTTAGCAGACACCTGTCTTTCCAAACCAAGACAGCTGGGTTTCAGCTCTTGGCAATATGCATTTGCCTCCTGCTTGGAGGGAGCTGCTGTGGCCCAGGGCCAGCACAGAGCTGGGCTGGGTGGGCCAGGCAGCGTGGAGAGTCTTGGCTGATCTTGGTGCGTGCCTGGCCTCAGAAAGGCTTGGAAGGTTTGCCTCCCAAAGTGTCCTGCTCATTGGCTCTCCCTGTGCATCTTGGAGAGCACAAGGTGGGCATTTCTGGCAGCTGGGCATCAGCAGGCCTTACAATGGGGGCGTGTTGTGGAGCGAGCCCAGCTGAGGTACCCTGAGAGGAGCCCAGTGCTCCTTGCTCCTCTCTGCTGACACGGGAGCGTCTGTCTGCTTTCGGGATGGCCCTGGCTGCGTGAGGGGTGCTACGTGGACACGAGACAGCCGGTCCTGTCCCGCTGGGTCCCAGCAGTGCCTCGCAGCAGTCCTGCATCCACGTCAGGATGCTGGCCAAGAGAGGTCCTGGCAGCTGAGGCAGCTGATTTTAAGCTTGTGCAGATACACACAGGGGATGGCCAACAGTGTTCCCTCAGGGTACAGCAGTCCTGAGGGGCCTCCCCAGAGCTGCCTGATGCCGCCCACTCCCTGTGGCACCAGTTGCTTTCCTGTGGAATGTTCTACCTGCCCCAAGAGCACAGAGGGAGCTGGAAAAAGAGCTTGCCAGGCTGCTCTCAATCCTTTACCAGCAGCCCTGGCTGAGTGGAGAAGTCCGAGCTGAGCGCAGATGTGCCAATGGAAAAGCCGTGCACAGGAAGGCTCGGTGGGAAGGATGAGCCAGGATCCATAGGCCTGGCAGCCTGAGCTTGCTGCCAGGGAATTCCTCGGAGAAGATCCTTCAGAGTGCCATTCCACGGCACATGCAGGGAACCAGGGGGTCTGCTGGATGGTGGGAAAGCTTTGAGGAGGGACGGGGACAGCTGGGGGTCCTGGCGGGCTGTTGAGGGCTTCTCTGCGGGTGTTTGCGGGGGGTTGGTTTTGGGGGACGTGTTGGGGAAGGAGTTGTCTGGAAGGTGAGAGTTCTAGGCTGGAATTTGAATCAGCTTGAAGGCAGCATTTGTGGTTTAGCGCTGCTTTGCTTATGGAGGGCAGAAGGAATATCTGTGACTATTTCCGTTCATGGTCCTGATTCTCCTGCAGGGAACAAGATGGGAGAGCTGTACTTTATTGGCCACTTAGATATCTCTACTGGGGTGGATGAGCCCTTTTTCCATCTACTCATTTGTTTGGGCTACTTTTGTAACACTTAATGGACTTTCAATCCTTGAGAGCTTTTATTCCTTAAGAGAATGACGATATTATCATCCCTTCATTGAAAACCATTTGCACACCAAAGAATGGTCTTCTTTTTGCCTCTGTATAGTGCTATGTTTCCAGAGTGACTTTCAATGGAATGTGTTAAGGCAAACGAGTTGCTGCTTTTAGATGGGAACAAACTTCCAAATCATTCACATTCCCCAGCAATCTCTATTAATTTCAGAAGTTTGCAAATTTTGGAACTACTCCAGGGGCCCAATGAGAAGTAAAGCCTTCCTGAACTGAGGATTCTTAAATGGCCTGATCCCGCAGAGCAGGGCAGGGTGTGCTGATGGTTTGAGCTGCTCCTAAAGATCCTGTTGGGCTGTCTTAGACACCTGGGGCCAGGGATTCCTTCCAACCTTGGCCACTTAGGGTGGGCTGGGGGCGGCCCCACAGCAGGTGGCAACAGTGTGTGCAAGGGCCCTTTGTGACACACTGCAGCACAGTCACCATGGCATGGAACGGGACAAGGTGTCCAAGGGCCCTGCCTTTGTGACACGTGGGGACATAGGAGCTGGCGGTGACAAGAGCACGCCACAGTGCTCGGAGCAGGCGACGGGACAGGACGGGACAGAGCGGTGTCGTGAGGAGCCCCCGCACAGCGCGCTCGTTTGTGTCTGACCCGGAGCTTTCCCGAGGCGTTATTCCTACAGGTGACCTCGTGGCAGGACGTCGGGACTTGGCAGCCCGTGGCCTTCCCGAGGCTTTTCTTTTGCAGGTGCCTGCGTAGCCAGACTGAGGGAATTGGCGACCACAATCCTTAACGAGGAGTCTCCTGTCATTGTGGCAGGAGCCCTCCAGACCAGAGTGCAGGACTTGCTGTCCTGCAGCCTTGCTGAGGTTTCTCTGTCTCAGGTGCCTTCAAGGCACAACTACACAACTTGTTGACTCAGAACATCACCCTGCCATCTTCCTTGAAGGTGCCCTCAAGGTCATACTCTGGCATGGCAAACAGATTTCTCAGTGTGTTCAAAGTGTTCAGGAAGAAAAAAAAGGAAGACCCTGGAGCTGCCCCAGCACAACAGCATGAAGAACTGGAGCAGTTCCAGCCACCGCAGGATGGTGAGTTGCAGAGCTGGGCCACAGGGCTGATGGCTGCAGCCAGCTTGGCCCCATCCCATCCCATCCCATCCCATCCCATCCCATCCCATCCCCTGGGGACATGCCCATGGACAGGATGGAAGAGGGGCCAGGCAGACACCCTGCAGTGGCCGTGCTCCATCCCCTGGGGCATCCCTGGCTGCCCCTGCTTGGGGAGCGCGGGGCTGGGCTGTGTTCTCCGGCCTCTCCCGCAGCCCCTCAGCTCTGGCTGCGCTCGCTCTTTGCCAGGTGCAGCCCTGGACCGGACACAAGAGCAGGAACCCAGCCGTGGCCGCTTCCGCAGAAGCCTGAAGGTACCAGCAGCCATCCCCACCTGGGCTGGGCCTGCTGTCACTGCTCAGCCGAGCACCACGCTTGGAGCACTCCATGGAACACTCCGGGCTTCCCTGTCCTTTGTTCTCCTGCAGATGTTCCGGAAGTTCCTGCGCATTCGGCGGAGAAAGACCGGCAGCACAGCAGCTGAGGGCCCAGCCAAGCCTGACTCGGGGCTGACCGAGCTCCAGGCTGAGCCTGATGTCAGCCCGGATTCGGCTGAGCGCTCAGAAGACTCTGACGCCTCAGCGACTGAAACCTGGGCAAAGGCTCTTAGCTCGTCAATGACTGAGGTTGTGGCCATCACAAACAGGGACAATGAAGAGACTCAGGGCCTTACAAATACTGACACCACACCTGCTCCCATTCTGATTCAGGAACTCATATTCAACTATTTCAAGGAACCTAGTGTTTCTGCTCACAAGCAGCAGGTAAACAGCCTGGCTCCACACCTGGAGGCCAGCCGGGATCGCGTGTCCCCTCAAGCCAGGGTCTCTGGGCCCCCTCAGGCTTTGAGGCCAGCACAGTGTGGTGGGAAGGGAAGCACTTCTTGGGGGAAGCTGGGGAAGTTGCTCCCTTGAACAGTGCTCCAAGTCTTCCCTATGCCTCCTCCAGGTGCCAGCCAAGGTGAAGAACATCCACCAGAGTCTCGTCACCTACGTCTCTGTGGATGCCAGGCTGCAAATTGACCTTGTGAGGCTGGCTGAAGAACACCCTGCTGACGTGGTGCTGACCCTCCTGCGCTGTGCCCCAACGTGTGACAGGTACAGGGCCCACGAGCCTGGAGAGCTCAGGGCTCAGCAGCCTTTAGGGCCCGTGGCCCTGCACAGCCTGTCCCATGGGGTCTGCCAGACAGGCAGAGAGGCCCAGGACCCTCGGGCCCCTCTGTTTCCTGAGCCTGCTGCCACTGCTCCTTCCCTGCCCTTCAGGGCTCCAGGGCTCTGTCACCTGGGCCCCCACAGCTGCACAGGGCATGGTGCTGTGACTGACATGGCCCTGACACAGAGCTCTGATCCCACAGAGCTGCTGCAGTGCTGTGGAGAGCCATAGGCTCATCGGGACCAGCAGTGGAGAAAGTGCTGTCAACACTGCTCTGTGTGATGGAGGACTGGCCTCTGACCAGAATGTGCACCTCTGATGGGGACAACAAGGACATTTTTTCCCTGGCTGTGAGTTTCTGGAACTGGCCTTTGCTCACCCCCAGGTCGCCTCTCCAGCAGCTCTCCATCCTCTCCACGCCGCAGGCGCTGGGCTGAAACCTGGGCTCGGGGCAGGCTCAGGGGGCACCAGGCCTTCTGCTCCCCTGCGTCTGCCCTTGGGCCCTGCCCCATGGACACCTCGGCACTGAGCCCTGCCTTGGGCTGCTTCTCTTGCAGGCAACTCTGGTGATCTGGGTGATTGTCCAGGTGCCTGAGTGCCACGAGGCATTGATCCTTTATTCCTCCCGCCTGTTTGTGGCACTGCTCTTCCATGTTGTCATCACCACACAGCAGATGCCACCAGAGGAAGTTGATAACTTCTGGAGAGCATGCCAGGAGGAACACCGCCTTCCCAGCAAGCCCAACAGGTCCCCGTCCTCCTGTCCTTCCCGTGCCCTTGTGGCCAGCGCCAGTGCTCCCAGTGTGACCTGGGCTTTTCTCTGCACACAGGTTTGCCGTGCAGGTCATGAAGGCTCTGCTCGGCCGACTGTGGTGTGACAATGTGGTGGAGGCTATGGAGCACATGGGTGGCTGGGACACACTGCTGTGTGCTGACTCCCAGCACTACGCCGTGGGTCTGTTGGCCAGGTGAGACCCCCTTCTCCCCACTGCCCCCAGCATTTGTGCCCTGTGCCCCACACAGTCCCTGTGGTCCTGGGCCAGAGGGGCTCGTCACCAAAGGACGGCCAAGAAGAATGGAAAAGGCTGAGAGAGGAGGGTGCCCAGGAGGGACTGTTTCTCAAAGCGCCCACATCCCCTCCAGGGATGCTGGGGAATGACCAGACCTCTGTGAGTCAGTCCTGGGAGAGGTTTGGTCTCCCCACCTCAGGGCTTTGGTGCCTTTTTCCCCACTGCCAGGGAGATGCTCTGCGTTTTTATGCCTTTGTGCTCTCGCATCACAATCCACATGCTTCGGCATCTCAGCAGGGAGGACCCGTGTTGGGATCTTCCCTTCCTGGCATTCCTTGTGGAGGTGAGCCTGTTGGCCAGCGCTGCCTCGCTGAGCTGCCTCCCAGCTCTCTGCCCTCTCGTAGCCACAGCTGCCAGGACGGTGCCCACGCCCTGTGCTGCTGCCTGGGCCCAGCCCTGTGCGGTTCTGGGCTCCTGCCGGCCGGGTCCCCTGTCACTGCCCTGTGCCTTTCAGGTCCTCCAGCGCCTAGACTTGAGTAAATGTGGTGGCAGCGTCCTGAGGATCACGTCAAGGTACCTTCAGGGTGAATGCAGTCAGAGGCGTCGCCTGGCGCTCAGAGGCCTCGTGGTGCCCAGCAAGGATCCCTCGATGGTGAGAAGGGGGCAGCGGCTGAAGCTGCGCTGGGCAAAGCAGCCCCTTGGGCTGGCAGGGCTTCAGGAGCTGAGGCAGCTGCTGCCAGCTCTCCTGCCTCACCTGCCCCGCTGCTTTGGGACAGGCCTTTGGCCTGCGGGCCCTGCAGCAGCAGGGTGGGGCTGCAGAGCCAGGGCGGTGTTGGCCGTGCAGCCGTCCATGGCTTTCCAGCACAGCCTTGTGTTCCACACAGGCCAGTAGGATGCGCAATGTATCTCAAAGCCTTCTGGGGCTGCTGGGTGATGCAGATGGAGAGGTGGTCAGCATGAGCCTCCATGTGTTCACGAACATGCTCCAGCACAAACACATCGTGGTATCCAGCACCACTGCTCCGAAGCTGGCTGAGGCACTCCTTCTGCTCTTTGACCACGTAAGGCTCTGCATCCTGAGCCGCAGGCATCGGGTGCTTCCCAGAAACTTTGTGCCCTGTGGATTTTCAGGCCATTGCCCAGGTGGGCCTGGAGTAGCTGGTGTAGGTCTTTTCTTTTCCTCTAGGACAACAGCCACGTGCAGTTGCTCTCCATTCAACTCTTCCATACAGTGATGGAATCAGTAGTGGATGAGGGAAAAAAGCCCCTGAAGACAATTGTGAACAGGAACCTGTACGCACTTTTAATCTACTGTCATGATGAGAACTGTCACGTGGCAAAGGTGAGCATTCCTATGATGCTGGGAGGGGGCTCGGCTGCCTCCTGCCCTGGCGCCTGGTGGGCTTCAGCCTCCTCCAGGCCTTGGCACAGGGACACAGGTCCATGGGCTTTGTGGCCATCTCTGGGTCTCTGCTGCTCTCCAGGCCTCTCGGGAAACACTGCTTTGTGCGGCCAGGTTCCTGGAGAGGAGGAATCTCGAGCAGCTGGTGGAGAAGGGGAATCTGTGGAAGTTCGCTGAGGTCCTGGTAAGGACGGCCTGGAAGCCCCAGGCTCAGCCTGGAGAAGCCCCCTGAGCGCGGTGCTGGGTGTGTGGGCTGGCAGCTGTGCCCCTGCCCGGTGCTGCACCCAGAGGCCGCGCGGGCTCTTCTCCAGGCTCCCGTGGGCCCCAGCCGGGTGCCGATGGAGCCCCGGCCCAGCGGGGCTGCGGGGCGGCCCCGTGGCTCCCCGGGCAGCAGCCGGCCCTCTGCCGCCTCCAGAGCCCGGCGCCAGCGGCTGCTGGCCGGGCCTCGGGGCTGTGCGGGCAGGGGAGGCCGGGACAGGGCGCAGGGAGCGCCCGGCCCAGGGGCCGAGCCCGCGCCAACCCTTCCCTCCTGCCGCTCTCTCCAGCTGGAAGAGGACAGGAGCCGAGTGGCCGAGCTCCTGCGCCGGGCCCTGCCCTACCTGCAGAGCCCACAGGAGCCCCTGCGAGAGGCGGCCGTCAGGTTCATGGGTGAGCCACGAGCCCGGGCTCCCTCCCCGCCCCGCCTCAGCTCGGCCCCAGCCGCGGCTGCTGCCCCGGCAGCGCCATCCGGGCCCGGTGCCGTGGAGCCCCGCCTGGCCTCGGCGCTGCTGCCGCCCTCCGGCAGCCGTGCCCTGGGGCGGCAGCGTGCGGCAAGGGCCCGGGCTGAGCCCTGCCGGGCCACCAGGGCGTGTGGCCACAGGGCTGGCAGCGCCGCTGGCAGGGAGCTGTGCCGCTGGGGCCAAGATGAACTCTTTGTTCTCAGAGATGGCCGGCTTTCCCATGATGAGGGGGCAGCAGGAAGAGCTCCCCGCCCTCAGTCAGGGTGAGTGAGGGCAGCGGGCTGTCAGCGGGGGTTGGCGGGGGGAGAGCTGCATTGCTTGGGCAGGGAGTGGGAATTTCTGCCCCAGCTCTGGCGGGTTTCACTCCCTGTGTGGAGGAGAGGTGGCGTGGGCAGAGCACACAGGGATTTCAGGGACATGGGTGGAATTTGTGGCCAGCAGCTTGCTGCTGACCTGTTGCCAACACCTCTCTCTTGGCCTTGGCAATTGTTGGGGGAGGTGGCCGTGGCAGAACGGTCTCCTCAGGTCACTGCAGATCCAGGCTCTGACCATGGCTCTCTTGCTCTCTGTTCCAGGCCTTCAGTCTCCAAAGAATAATACCACCCCATCCTGCTCTGACATTGAAATTCAAGCCCAGTTAGGCCTAGAAGATGAAGAAATTGGGTTGCTTTCTGGATCCGGTGAACCAGTGCCCCAAGAGCAGCACCAGGAGACACTGAAGAGGACACCACCTCCCATTGCCACTGGGGCTCCAGGCACAGCTGATGATTGATACAGCTGAGCCTCTGGGAAGCTCACATGGCTTCAGCCCTCTCCCTGCCTGTAGATATAGCTCCCTCCCTCCAGCCCTCACACACTGTCCATCCACTTTTTCCCCTCCATTCTCCCTCCATTTTCACAGCTCCATCTCACCAGCCCTCAGATCATGCCCATTCCTGTGTTTTCCTTCCGCTTTTCCTTTTGACAGCTCCATAATGCAAGCCCTCAGCCCTGCCCATTCCCTTTTTTCCCCTCCCAGCTCGTCCCTTAGTTTCATTTTCCATTAATAAAGAGTTTGGCTTCTTCACTTTGCCTCCATCTCTGTGGAGCTGAAGCGACGCAAATCCCGAGCCCTGGGGCACACAGGCCCCTGCTGCCGTCCTTTTCCATGCCATGGTTTGTGCACACACACAGAGGAACGAGGGCAGATCAGGCTGGAAAGGTGCCTGTGCTGAAATTCCACAAGGCTGTGGAGCTGCAGATCTTGCTGAGCACCCTGGAGCCCCTGGAATTTGGAAGAGCCAACCTGAGTATGCTCTGAACCCAGCTGTGAGGGATTCCATGGCAAGCATCCACAGAGGGCAAAGGAGCTTGGAATGCTGGAAATTTTCAAGAATAGCTTCCTGAAAGCACAGCAGTGCTCCATCCCTGTACAGGATGAGGAAGAGGGCAGAACCAGCGACCATCCGGGCTTAACAGGGAGCTTTGGGTGTGCCTGAGGGCAAATGAAGCAGCAGCGCGGTGCCCGAGACTCGGACGCGCGACCGTGCCAGTGCCTGGAGCGCTGTCAGGCAGTGCCGGGATCCTGGGTGTGGTTCTGGTCCCCACAAGTGAGGAATGGCAGCCCCAGGCTCAGAGCCAGTCAGAAAGCCAACCAAGTGAGCCCACAGGGAGGGCGCCCTTCCAGTTTCTCTTGGGCATGGCCGCAAAACAGCCCCTGCTGCTTCTTCCTCCGCCTGTGTTTGGGGTGTGCTGGTGGCAGAGGCAGCCAGGTTGGACTCTGCTTTCCAAAGCCTGTTGGGAGCAGGCATGAAAAACACTGCGTGCTGGAAGGTGCTGGCAAGAGCATCCCGTGGGAACAGGGCTCTGGTCTGTGGCCGGGAACAGCCTGGTTTTGGTGCCGTGAGCGCAGGCAGGAGTTGAGGCAGCTGAAGAGGTGTAGGAATATAAAAAGGTAAAAGACACTTTCCAAAGCTGAGAAAGGCTGGGAAATTTCTACACCTTCTGAGAAAGCTAGGAAGTTAAGAACCAAGTGAATACATTGATATTTATCATAAGGAACAAGAAAGAACAAGAACGTATTGATAGCTCAAGATGTGGAAAGTCCTAGATATATGCTTTGCAAAGATAGAACAAGTTTCCATCTTAAAGAACGAATTATTGTGTATTGTTTGAGGTTCATAGAAGTCCTTTTTGTTTATGTTAAACCCACGTGGGTCCTTTTCTAATTGCTTAGAGTATAACGACTTTACACCTTTTCTTTTATGCTGTTGGTTCAAAGAATGGGTATAAAAAGGCTTTGCATGGGCTGCCATCTTGTCTGTGATCTGTGTTTGCATGGGTGTTGTCATTTTCCTGTGCCTCTTGCTTTTTGCTTGTATGATGCAGACAGATAATAAATCACAAGTCTGCAAGCAGTCAGGGTCCCGTCCCGTTTGTGAGACACGCACTGATCCGGCAGAAAGAGGCAGCGAGCAGCCCGTGTTTGTAGAAGGCCTGGGGCTGCACGTCTGAGCCTCCACCTGGAAACACACTTGGGGGAATACGAGCTAGAGCTGGAGTGCCTGTCCTGAAAGGACCTGAAGTCTTTCAGCCTTGCCAGCGTTTCTTGAGGGTGTGTTGGTGTTCCCCAGAAAAGCTGCACGTTTGGGGAAACGCCTTTGGAGGAAAGGGGCTTGCTTCTCAAGGAAAGTGCTTCCCAGGGAGCTCCCAGTGAGGTAGGTGCGAGTATCCCCCTTTGGCTCTCTGTGCTCCTTTCAGTCCTTGAAGGCCCATTGCACTTGGCAGAGGGGCAGGAAGAAGGCTGTGAAGAGCAGGTTTGGCATCCACCTGGACCTGCCGAGACCAAGCCAAGCACCTGCAGCAGGATGTGTTACCCCCCTTTGGACAGAGGTGCGAGCAGAACCGTCTCTGTCCCGCTGTGAGCCCCAAAGCTCTCTGTGGGAGCTGTGAATGAAAAAGCCTTTACACACACCCTTTTCACATCTTCCCTGTCTGCTGTTGTCCCAGATCGAAAAAAGCAAGATGTATTCTATTTGCCATCTGTATGGCAGTTGTCTTGTGTGAAGTGGGCAGTTGTTCCTTATCTCTTCCACAATCAATCCTCCCTCTGGAAAGACATCTGCTGATAGTGGGCCACTGCAAGACTGAAAAGAACTGTAACATGCCATTGTGAGATGCTCCGCCCAGAGGGAGGAGCCAAGCATCCCTACCTGCATGTATGGTCTTGAACTTCTGGCCCAGGAGCACAGCTATTTCTGCGCTGGATTTTCCCAGAGGAACAGCTGCCTCTTCCACTGCCTCTTCAGAGGAAGACTGCACCCTTTTCCACAAGATCACTTCTCCAACAGAACCACACCTGACACTCCGGGAGGACTGCAGCCACAATTCCAATTGGACTGCTACCAACACCCTGTCCACCAGGGTGTCAGGTTGTATTCTGACTCTGTCTGTGTTGTTTTAGTTCACTGCATTGTGTATTTTATCTGTTATTTTCTTCCCTAAGAAAGAACTGGTATTCCTGCTCCCATATTTTTGCCTGGGAGCTCCCCTTAATTTCAAACTTGGAACAATTCAGAGGGAAGAGGTCTACATTTTTCCATTTCAGGGGAGGTTGCTGCCTTCCTTAGCAGACACCTGTCTTTCCAAACCAAGACAGCTGGGTTTCAGCTCTTGGCAATATGCATTTGCCTCCTGCTTGGAGGGAGCTGCTGTGGCCCAGGGCCAGCACAGAGCTGGGCTGGGTGGGCCAGGCAGCGTGGAGAGTCTTGGCTGATCTTGGTGCGTGCCTGGCCTCAGAAAGGCTTGGAAGGTTTGCCTCCCAAAGTGTCCTGCTCATTGGCTCTCCCTGTGCATCTTGGAGAGCACAAGGTGGGCATTTCTGGCAGCTGGGCATCAGCAGGCCTTACAATGGGGGCGTGTTGTGGAGCGAGCCCAGCTGAGGTACCCTGAGAGGAGCCCAGTGCTCCTTGCTCCTCTCTGCTGACACGGGAGCGTCTGTCTGCTTTCGGGATGGCCCTGGCTGCGTGAGGGGTGCTACATGGACACGAGACAGCCGGTCCTGTCCCGCTGGGTCCCAGCAGTGCCTCGCAGCAGTCCTGCATCCACGTCAGGATGCTGGCCAAGAGAGGTCCTGGCAGCTGAGGCAGCTGATTTTAAGCTTGTGCAGATACACACAGGGGATGGCCAACAGTGTTCCCTCAGGGTACAGCAGTCCTGAGGGGCCTCCCCAGAGCTGCCTGATGCCGCCCACTCCCTGTGGCACCAGTTGCTTTCCTGTGGAATGTTCTACCTGCCCCAAGAGCACAGAGGGAGCTGGAAAAAGAGCTTGCCAGGCTGCTCTCAATCCTTTACCAGCAGCCCTGGCTGAGTGGAGAAGTCCGAGCTGAGCGCAGATGTGCCAATGGAAAAGCCGTGCACAGGAAGGCTCGGTGGGAAGGATGAGCCAGGATCCATAGGCCTGGCAGCCTGAGCTTGCTGCCAGGGAATTCCTCGGAGAAGATCCTTCAGAGTGCCATTCCACGGCACATGCAGGGAACCAGGGGGTCTGCTGGATGGTGGGAAAGCTTTGAGGAGGGACGGGGACAGCTGGGGGTCCTGGCGGGCTGTTGAGGGCTTCTCTGCGGGTGTTTGCGGGGGGTTGGTTTTGGGGGACGTGTTGGGGAAGGAGTTGTCTGGAAGGTGAGAGTTCTAGGCTGGAATTTGAATCAGCTTGAAGGCAGCATTTGTGGTTTAGCGCTGCTTTGCTTATGGAGGGCAGAAGGAATATCTGTGACTATTTCCGTTCATGGTCCTGATTCTCCTGCAGGGAACAAGATGGGAGAGCTGTACTTTATTGGCCACTTAGATATCTCTACTGGGGTGGATGAGCCCTTTTTCCATCTACTCATTTGTTTGGGCTACTTTTGTAACACTTAATGGACTTTCAATCCTTGAGAGCTTTTATTCCTTAAGAGAATGACGATATTATCATCCCTTCATTGAAAACCATTTGCACACCAAAGAATGGTCTTCTTTTTGCCTCTGTATAGTGCTATGTTTCCAGAGTGACTTTCAATGGAATGTGTTAAGGCAAACGAGTTGCTGCTTTTAGATGGGAACAAACTTCCAAATCATTCACATTCCCCAGCAATCTCTATTAATTTCAGAAGTTTGCAAATTTTGGAACTACTCCAGGGGCCCAATGAGAAGTAAAGCCTTCCTGAATTGAGGATTCTTAAATGGCCTGATCCCGCAGAGCAGGGCAGGGTGTGCTGATGGTTTGAGCTGCTCCTAAAGATCCTGTTGGGCTGTCTTAGACACCTGGGGCCAGGGATTCCTTCCAACCTTGGCCACTTAGGGTGGGCTGGGGGCGGCCCCACAGCAGGTGGCAACAGTGTGTGCAAGGGCCCTTTGTGACACGCTGCAGCACAGTCACCATGGCATGGAACGGGACAAGGTGTCCAAGGGCCCTGCCTTTGTGACACGTGGGGACATAGGAGCTGGCGGTGACAAGAGCACGCCACAGTGCTCGGAGCAGGCGACGGGACAGGACGGGACAGAGCGGTGTCGTGAGGAGCCCCCGCACAGCGCGCTCGTTTGTGTCTGACCCGGAGCTTTCCCGAGGCGTTATTCCTACAGGTGACCTCGTGGCAGGACGTCGGGACTTGGCAGCCCGTGGCCTTCCCGAGGCTTTTCTTTTGCAGGTGCCCGCGTAGCCAGACTGAGGGAATTGGCGACCACAATCCTTAACGAGGAGTCTCCTGTCATTGTGGCAGGAGCCCTCCAGACCAGAGTGCAGGACTTGCTGTCCTGCAGCCTTGCTGAGGTTTCTCTGTCTCAGGTGCCTTCAAGGCACAACTACACAACTTGTTGACTCAGAACATCACCCTGCCATCTTCCTTGAAGGTGCCCTCAAGGTCATACTCTGGCATGGCAAACAGATTTCTCAGTGTGTTCAAAGTGTTCAGGAAGAAAAAAAAGGAAGACCCTGGAGCTGCCCCAGCACAACAGCATGAAGAACTGGAGCAGTTCCAGCCACCGCAGGATGGTGAGTTGCAGAGCTGGGCCACAGGGCTGATGGCTGCAGCCAGCTTGGCCCCATCCCATCCCATCCCATCCCATCCCATCCCATCCCATCCCATCCCATCCCATCCCATCCCATCCCCTGGGGACATGCCCATGGACAGGATGGAAGAGGGGCCAGGCAGACACCCTGCAGTGGCCGTGCTCCATCCCCTGGGGCATCCCTGGCTGCCCCTGCTTGGGGAGCGCGGGGCTGGGCTATGTTCTCCGGCCTCTCCCGCAGCCCCTCAGCTCTGGCTGCGCTCGCTCTTTGCCAGGTGCAGCCCTGGACCGGACACAAGAGCAGGAACCCAGCCGTGGCCGCTTCCGCAGAAGCCTGAAGGTACCAGCAGCCATCCCCACCTGGGCTGGGCCTGCTGTCACTGCTCAGCCGAGCACCACGCTTGGAGCACTCCATGGAACACTCCGGGCTTCCCTGTCCTTTGTTCTCCTGCAGATGTTCCGGAAGTTCCTGCGCATTCGGCGGAGAAAGACCGGCAGCACAGCAGCTGAGGGCCCAGCCGAGCCTGACTCGGGGCTGACCGAGCTCCAGGCTGAGCCTGATGTCAGCCCGGATTCGGCTGAGCGCTCAGAAGACTCTGACGCCTCAGCGACTGAAACCTGGGCAAAGGCTCTTAGCTCGTCAATGACTGAGGTTGTGGCCATCACAAACAGGGACAATGAAGAGACTCAGGGCCTTACAAATACTGACACCACACCTGCTCCCATTCTGATTCAGGAACTCATATTCAACTATTTCAAGGAACCTAGTGTTTCTGCTCACAAGCAGCAGGTAAACAGCCTGGCTCCACACCTGGAGGCCAGCCGGGATCGCGTGTCCCCTCAAGCCAGGGTCTCTGGGCCCCCTCAGGCTTTGAGGCCAGCACAGTGTGGTGGGAAGGGAAGCACTTCTTGGGGGAAGCTGGGGAAGTTGCTCCCTTGAACAGTGCTCCAAGTCTTCCCTATGCCTCCTCCAGGTGCCAGCCAAGGTGAAGAACATCCACCAGAGTCTCGTCACCTACGTCTCTGTGGATGCCAGGCTGCAAATTGACCTTGTGAGGCTGGCTGAAGAACACCCTGCTGACGTGGTGCTGACCCTCCTGCGCTGTGCCCCAACGTGTGACAGGTACAGGGCCCACGAGCCTGGAGAGCTCAGGGCTCAGCAGCCTTTAGGGCCCGTGGCCCTGCACAGCCTGTCCCATGGGGTCTGCCAGACAGGCAGAGAGGCCCAGGACCCTCGGGCCCCTCTGTTTCCTGAGCCTGCTGCCAGTGCTCCTTCCCTGCCCTTCAGGGCTCCAGGGCTCTGTCACCTGGGCCCCCACAGCTGCACAGGGCATGGTGCTGTGACTGACATGGCCCTGACACAGAGCTCTGATCCCACAGAGCTGCTGCAGTGCTGTGGAGAGCCATAGGCTCATCGGGACCAGCAGTGGAGAAAGTGCTGTCAACACTGCTCTGTGTGATGGAGGACTGGCCTCTGACCAGAATGTGCACCTCTGATGGGGACAACAAGGACATTTTTTCCCTGGCTGTGAGTTTCTGGAACTGGCCTTTGCTCACCCCCAGGTCGCCTCTCCAGCAGCTCTCCATCCTCTCCACGCCGCAGGCGCTGGGCTGAAACCTGGGCTCGGGGCAGGCTCAGGGGGCACCAGGCCTTCTGCTCCCCAGCGTCTGCCCTTGGGCCCTGCCCCATGGACACCTCGGCACTGAGCCCTGCCTTGGGCTGCTTCTCTTGCAGGCAACTCTGGTGATCTGGGTGATTGTCCAGGTGCCTGAGTGCCACGAGGCATTGATCCTTTATTCCTCCCGCCTGTTTGTGGCACTGCTCTTCCATGTTGTCATCACCACACAGCAGATGCCACCAGAGGAAGTTGATAACTTCTGGAGAGCATGCCAGGAGGAACACCGCCTTCCCAGCAAGCCCAACAGGTCCCCGTCCTCCTGTCCTTCCCGTGCCCTTGTGGCCAGCGCCAGTGCTCCCAGTGTGACCTGGGCTTTTCTCTGCACACAGGTTTGCCGTGCAGGTCATGAAGGCTCTGCTCGGCCGACTGTGGTGTGACAATGTGGTGGAGGCTATGGAGCACATGGGTGGCTGGGACACACTGCTGTGTGCTGACTCCCAGCACTACGCTGTGGGTCTGTTGGCCAGGTGAGACCCCCTTCTCCCCACTGCCCCCAGCATTTGTGCCCTGTGCCCCACACAGTCCCTGTGGTCCTGGGCCAGAGGGGCTCGTCACCAAAGGACGGCCAAGAAGAATGGAAAAGGCTGAGAGAGGAGGGTGCCCAGGAGGGACTGTTTCTCAAAGCGCCCACATCCCCTCCAGGGATGCTGGGGAATGACCAGACCTCTGTGAGTCAGTCCTGGGAGAGGTTTGGTCTCCCCACCTCAGGGCTTTGGTGCCTTTTTCCCCACTGCCAGGGAGATGCTCTGCGTTTTTATGCCTTTGTGCTCTCGCATCACAATCCACATGCTTCGGCATCTCAGCAGGGAGGACCCGTGTTGGGATCTTCCCTTCCTGGCATTCCTTGTGGAGGTGAGCCTGTTGGCCAGCGCTGCCTCGCTGAGCTGCCTCCCAGCTCTCTGCCCTCTCGTAGCCACAGCTGCCAGGACGGTGCCCACGCCCTGTGCTGCTGCCTGGGCCCAGCCCTGTGCGGTTCTGGGCTCCTGCCGGCCGGGTCCCCTGTCACTGCCCTGTGCCTTTCAGGTCCTCCAGCGCCTAGACTTGAGTAAATGTGGTGGCAGCGTCCTGAGGATCACGTCAAGGTACCTTCAGGGTGAATGCAGTCAGAGGCGTCGCCTGGCGCTCAGAGGCCTCGTGGTGCCCAGCAAGGATCCCTCGATGGTGAGAAGGGGGCAGCGGCTGAAGCTGCGCTGGGCAAAGCAGCCCCTTGGGCTGGCAGGGCTTCAGGAGCTGAGGCAGCTGCTGCCAGCTCTCCTGCCTCACCTGCCCCGCTGCTTTGGGACAGGCCTTTGGCCTGCGGGCCCTGCAGCAGCAGGGTGGGGCTGTAGAGCCAGGGCGGTGTTGGCCGTGCAGCCGTCCATGGCTTCCCAGCACAGCCTTGTGTTCCACACAGGCCAGTAGGATGCGCAATGTATCTCAAAGCCTTCTGGGGCTGCTGGGTGATGCAGATGGAGAGGTGGTCAGCATGAGCCTCCATGTGTTCACGAACATGCTCCAGCACAAACACATCGTGGTATCCAGCACCACTGCTCCGAAGCTGGCTGAGGCACTCCTTCTGCTCTTTGACCACGTAAGGCTCTGCATCCTGAGCCGCAGGCATCGGGTGCTTCCCAGAAACTTTGTGCCCTGTGGATTTTCAGGCCATTGCCCAGGTGGGCCTGGAGTAGCTGGTGTAGGTCTTTTCTTTTCCTCTAGGACAACAGCCACGTGCAGTTGCTCTCCATTCAACTCTTCCGTACAGTGATGGAATCAGTAGTGGATGAGGGAAAAAAGCCCCTGAAGACAATTGTGAACAGGAACCTGTACGCACTTTTAATCTACTGTCATGATGAGAACTGTCACGTGGCAAAGGTGAGCATTCCTATGATGCTGGGAGGGGGCTCGGCTGCCTCCTGCCCTGGCGCCTGGTGGGCTTCAGCCTCCTCCAGGCCTTGGCACAGGGACACAGGTCCATGGGCTTTGTGGCCATCTCTGGGTCTCTGCTGCTCTCCAGGCCTCTCGGGAAACACTGCTTTGTGCGGCCAGGTTCCTGGAGAGGAGGAATCTCGAGCAGCTGGTGGAGAAGGGGAATCTGTGGAAGTTCGCTGAGGTCCTGGTAAGGACGGCCTGGAAGCCCCAGGCTCAGCCTGGAGAAGCCCCCTGAGCGCGGTGCTGGGTGTGTGGGCTGGCAGCTGTGCCCCTGCCCGGTGCTGCACCCAGAGGCCACGCTGGCTCTTCTCCAGGCTCCCGTGGGCCCCAGCCGGGTGCCGATGGAGCTCCAGCCCAGCGGGGCTGCGGGGCGGCCCCGCGGCTCCCCGGGCAGCAGCCGGCCCTCTGCCGCCTCCAGAGCCCGGCGCCAGCGGCTGCTGGCCGGGCCTCGGGGCTGTGCGGGCAGGGGAGGCCGGGGCAGGGCGCAGGGAGCGCCCGGCCCAGGGGCCGAGCCCGCGCCAACCCTTCCCTCCTGCCGCTCTCTCCAGCTGGAAGAGGACAGGAGCCGAGTGGCCGAGCTCCTGCGCCGGGCCCTGCCCTACCTGCAGAGCCCACAGGAGCCCCTGCGAGAGGCGGCCGTCAGGTTCCTGGGTGAGCCACGAGCCCGGGCTCCCTCCCCGCCCCGCCTCAGCTCGGCCCCAGCCGCGGCTGCTGCCCCGGCAGCGCCATCCGGGCCCGGCGCCGTGGAGCCCCGCCCGGCCTCGGCGCTGCTGCCGCCCTCCGGCAGCCGTGCCCTGGGGCGGCAGCGTGCGGCAAGGGCCCGGGCTGAGCCCTGCCGGGCCACCAGGGCGTGTGGCCACAGGGCTGGCAGCGCCGCTGGCAGGGAGCTGTGCCGCTGGGGCCAAGATGAACTCTTTGTTCTCAGAGATGGCCGGCTTTCCCATGATGAGGGGGCAGCAGGAAGAGCTCCCCGCCCTCAGTCAGGGTGAGTGAGGGCAGCGGGCTGTCAGCGGGGGCTGGCGGGGGGAGAGCTGCATTGCTTGGGCAGGGAGTGGGAATTTCTGCCCCAGCTCTGGCGGGTTTCACTCCCTGTGTGGAGGAGAGGTGGCGTGGGCAGAGCACACAGGGATTTCAGGGACATGGGTGGAATTTGTGGCCAGCAGCTTGCTGCTGACCTGTTGCCAACACCTCTCTCTTGGCCTTGGCAATTGTTGGGGGAGGTGGCCGTGGCAGAACGGTCTCCTCAGGTCACTGCAGATCCAGGCTCTGACCATGGCTCTCTTGCTCTCTGTTCCAGGCCTTCAGTCTCCAAAGAATAATACCACCCCATCCTGCTCTGACATTGAAATTCAAGCCCAGTTAGGCCTAGAAGATGAAGAAATTGGGTTGCTTTCTGGATCCGGTGAACCAGTGCCCCAAGAGCAGCACCAGGAGACACTGAAGAGGACACCACCTCCCATTGCCACTGGGGCTCCAGGCACAGCTGATGATTGATACAGCTGAGCCTCTGGGAAGCTCACATGGCTTCAGCCCTCTCCCTGCCTGTAGATAGCTCCCTCCCTCCAGCCCTCACACACTGTCCATCCACTTTTTCCCCTCCATTCTCCCTCCATTTTCACAGCTCCATCTCACCAGCCCTCAGATCATGCCCATTCCTGTGTTTTCCTTCCGCTTTTCCTTTTGACAGCTCCATAATGCAAGCCCTCAGCCCTGCCCATTCCCTTTTTTCCCCTCCCAGCTCGTCCCTTAGTTTCATTTTCCATTAATAAAGAGTTTGGCTTCTTCACTTTGCCTCCATCTCTGTGGAGCTGAAGCGACGCAAATCCCGAGCCCTGGGGCACACAGGCCCCTGCTGCCGTCCTTTTCCATGCCATGGTTTGTGCACACACACAGAGGAACGAGGGCAGATCAGGCTGGAAAGGTGCCTGTGCTGAAATTCCACAAGGCTGTGGAGCTGCAGATCTTGCTGAGCACCCTGGAGCCCCTGGAATTTGGAAGAGCCAACCTGAGTATGCTCTGAACCCAGCTGTGAGGGATTCCATGGCAAGCATCCACAGAGGGCAAAGGAGCTTGGAATGCTGGAAATTTTCAAGAATAGCTTCCTGAAAGCACAGCAGTGCTCCATCCCTGTACAGGATGAGGAAGAGGGCAGAACCAGCGACCATCCGGGCTTAACAGGGAGCTTTGGGTGTGCCTGAGGGCAAATGAAGCAGCAGCGCGGTGCCCGAGACTCGGACGCGCGACCGTGCCAGTGCCTGGAGCGCTGTCAGGCAGTGCCGGGATCCTGGGTGTGGTTCTGGTCCCCACAAGTGAGGAATGGCAGCCCCAGGCTCAGAGCCAGTCAGAAAGCAAACCAAGTGAGCCCACAGGGAGGGCGCCCTTCCAGTTTCTCTTGGGCATGGCCGCAAAACAGCCCCTGCTGCTTCTTCCTCCGCCTGTGTTTGGGGTGTGCTGGTGGCAGAGGCAGCCAGGTTGGACTCTGCTTTCCAAAGCCTGTTGGGAGCAGGCATGAAAAACACTGCGTGCTGGAAGGTGCTGGCAAGAGCGTCCCGTGGGAACAGGGCTCTGGTCTGTGGCCGGGAACAGCCTGGTTTTGGTGCCGTGAGCGCAGGCAGGAGTTGAGGCAGCTGAAGAGGTGTAGGAATATAAAAAGGTAAAAGACACTTTCCAAAGCTGAGAAAGGCTGGGAAATTTCTACACCTTCTGAGAAAGCTAGGAAGTTAAGAACCAAGTGAATACATTGATATTTATCATAAGGAACAAGAAAGAACAAGAACGTATTGATAGCTCAAGATGTGGAAAGTCCTAGATATATGCTTTGCAAAGATAGAACAAGTTTCCATCTTAAAGAACGAATTATTGTGTATTGTTTGAGGTTCATAGAAGTCCTTTTTGTTTATGTTAAACCCACGTGGGTCCTTTTCTAATTGCTTAGAGTATAACGACTTTACACCTTTTCTTTTATGCTATTGGTTCAAAGAATGGGTATAAAAAGGCTTTGCATGGGCTGCCATCTTGTCTGTGATCTGTGTTTGCATGGGTGTTGTCATTTTCCTGTGCCTCTTGCTTTTTGCTTGTATGATGCAGACAGATAATAAATCACAAGTCTGCAACCAGTCAGGGTCCCGTCCCGTTTGTGAGACACGCACCGATCCGGCAGAAAGAGGCAGCGAGCAGCCCGTGTTTGTAGAAGGCCTGGGGCTGCACGTCTGAGCCTCCACCTGGAAACACACTTGGGGGAATACGAGCTAGAGCTGGAGTGCCTGTCCTGAAAGGACCTGAAGTCTTTCAGCCTTGCCAGCGTTTCTTGAGGGTGTGTTGGTGTTCCCCAGAAAAGCTGCACGTTTGGGGAAACGCCTTTGGAGGAAAGGGGCTTGCTTCTCAAGGAAAGTGCTTCCCAGGGAGCTCCCAGTGAGGTAGGTGCGAGTATCCCCCTTTGGCTCTCTGTGCTCCTTTCAGTCCTTGAAGGCCCATTGCACTTGGCAGAGGGGCAGGAAGAAGGCTGTGAAGAGCAGGTTTGGCATCCACCTGGACCTGCCGAGACCAAGCCAAGCACCTGCAGCAGGATGTGTTACCCCCCTTTGGACAGAGGTGCGAGCAGAACCGTCTCTGTCCCGCTGTGAGCCCCAAAGCTCTCTGTGGGAGCTGTGAATTAAAAGGCCTTTACACACACCCTTTTCACATCTTCCCTGTCTGCTGTTGTCCCAGATCGAAAAAAGCAAGATGTATTCTATTTGCCATCTGTATGGCAGTTGTCTTGTGTGAAGTGGGCAGTTGTTCCTTATCTCTTCCACAATCAATCCTCCCTCCAGAAAGACATCTGCTGATAGTGGGCCACTGCAAGACTGAAAAGAACTGTAACATGCCATTGTGAGATGCTCCGCCCAGAGGGAGGAGCCAAGCATCCCTACCTGCATGTATGGTCTTGAACTTCTGGCCCAGGAGCACAGCTATTTCTGCGCTGGATTTTCCCAGAGGAACAGCTGCCTCTTCCACTGCCTCTTCAGAGGAAGACTGCACCCTTTTCCACAAGATCACTTCTCCAACAGAACCACACCTGACACTCCGGGAGGACTGCAGCCACAATTCCAATTGGACTGCTACCAACACCCTGTCCACCAGGGTGTCAGGTTGTATTCTGACTCTGTCTGTGTTGTTTTAGTTCACTGCATTGTGTATTTTATCTGTTATTTTCTTCCCTAAGAAAGAACTGGTATTCCTGCTCCCATATTTTTGCCTGGGAGCTCCCCTTAATTTCAAACTTGGAACAATTCAGAAGGAAGAGGTCTACATTTTTCCATTTCAGGGGAGGTTGCTGCCTTCCTTAGCAGACACCTGTCTTTCCAAACCAAGACAGCTGGGTTTCAGCTCTTGGCAATATGCATTTGCCTCCTGCTTGGAGGGAGCTGCTGTGGCCCAGGGCCAGCACAGAGCTGGGCTGGGTGGGCCAGGCAGCGTGGAGAGTCTTGGCTGATCTTGGTGCGTGCCTGGCCTCAGAAAGGCTTGGAAGGTTTGCCTCCCAAAGTGTCCTGCTCATTGGCTCTCCCTGTGCATCTTGGAGAGCACAAGGTGGGCATTTCTGGCAGCTGGGCATCAGCAGGCCTTACAATGGGGGCGTGTTGTGGAGCGAGCCCAGCTGAGGTACCCTGAGAGGAGCCCAGTGCTCCTTGCTCCTCTCTGCTGACACGGGAGCGTCTGTCTGCTTTCGGGATGGCCCTGGCTGCGTGAGGGGTGCTACGTGGACACGAGACAGCCGGTCCTGTCCCGCTGGGTCCCAGCAGTGCCTCGCAGCAGTCCTGCATCCACGTCAGGATGCTGGCCAAGAGAGGTCCTGGCAGCTGAGGCAGCTGATTTTAAGCTTGTGCAGATACACACAGGGGATGGCCAACAGTGTTCCCTCAGGGTACAGCAGTCCTGAGGGGCCTCCCCAGAGCTGCCTGATGCCGCCCACTCCCTGTGGCACCAGTTGCTTTCCTGTGGAATGTTCTACCTGCCCCAAGAGCACAGAGGGAGCTGGAAAAAGAGCTTGCCAGGCTGCTCTCAATCCTTTACCAGCAGCCCTGGCTGAGTGGAGAAGTCCGAGCTGAGCGCAGATGTGCCAATGGAAAAGCCGTGCACAGGAAGGCTCGGTGGGAAGGATGAGCCAGGATCCATAGGCCTGGCAGCCTGAGCTTGCTGCCAGGGAATTCCTCGGAGAAGATCCTTCAGAGTGCCATTCCACGGCACATGCAGGGAACCAGGGGGTCTGCTGGATGGTGGGAAAGCTTTGAGGAGGGACGGGGACAGCTGGGGGTCCTGGCGGGCTGTTGAGGGCTTCTCTGCGGGTGTTTGCGGGGGGTTGGTGTTGGGGAGCGTGTTGGGGAAGGAGTTGTCTGGAAGGTGAGAGTT
The DNA here is from genome assembly GCF_031753505.1 of Anomalospiza imberbis. Taxonomy (NCBI): domain Eukaryota; kingdom Metazoa; phylum Chordata; class Aves; order Passeriformes; family Viduidae; genus Anomalospiza; species Anomalospiza imberbis. The sequence continues at coordinate 29,490 of NW_027099541.1, read as the reverse complement.
CTAGGCTGGAATTTGAATCAGCTTGAAGGCAGCATTTGTGGTTTAGCGCTGCTTTGCTTATGGAGGGCAGAAGGAATATCTGTGACTATTTCCGTTCATGGTCCTGATTCTCCTGCAGGGAACAAGATGGGAGAGCTGTACTTTATTGGCCACTTAGATATCTCTACTGGGGTGGATGAGCCCTTTTTCCATCTACTCATTTGTTTGGGCTACTTTTGTAACACTTAATGGACTTTCAATCCTTGAGAGCTTTTATTCCTTAAGAGAATGACGATATTATCATCCCTTCATTGAAAACCATTTGCACACCAAAGAATGGTCTTCTTTTTGCCTCTGTATAGTGCTATGTTTCCAGAGTGACTTTCAATGGAATGTGTTAAGGCAAACGAGTTGCTGCTTTTAGATGGGAACAAACTTCCAAATCATTCACATTCCCCAGCAATCTCTATTAATTTCAGAAGTTTGCAAATTTTGGAACTACTCCAGGGGCCCAATGAGAAGTAAAGCCTTCCTGAATTGAGGATTCTTAAGTGGCCTGATCCCGCAGAGCAGGGCAGGGTGTGCTGATGGTTTGAGCTGCTCCTAAAGATCCTGTTGGGCTGTCTTAGACACCTGGGGCCAGGGATTCCTTCCAACCTTGGCCACTTAGGGTGGGCTGGGGGCGGCCCCACAGCAGGTGGCAACAGTGTGTGCAAGGGCCCTTTGTGACACGCTGCAGCACAGTCACCATGGCATGGAACGGGACAAGGTGTCCAAGGGCCCTGCCTTTGTGACACGTGGGGACATAGGAGCTGGCGGTGACAAGAGCACACCACAGTGCTCGGAGCAGGCGACGGGACAGGACGGGACAGAGCGGTGTCGTGAGGAGCCCCCGCACAGCGCGCTCGTTTGTGTCTGACCCGGAGCTTTCCTGAGGCGTTATTCCTACAGGTGACCTCGTGGCAGGACGTCGGGACTTGGCAGCCCGTGGCCTTCCCGAGGCTTTTCTTTTGCAGGTGCCCACGTAGCCAGACTGAGGGAATTGGCGACCACAATCCTTAACGAGGAGTCTCCTGTCGTTGTGGCAGGAGCCCTCCAGACCAGAGTGCAGGACTTGCTGTCCTGCAGCCTTGCTGAGGTTTCTCTGTCTCAGGTGCCTTCAAGGCACAACTACACAACTTGTTGACTCAGAACATCACCCTGCCATCTTCCTTGAAGGTGCCCTCAAGGTCATACTCTGGCATGGCAAACAGATTTCTCAGTGTGTTCAAAGTGTTCAGGAAGAAAAAAAAGGAAGACCCTGGAGCTGCCCCAGCACAACAGCATGAAGAACTGGAGCAGTTCCAGCCACTGCAGGATGGTGAGTTGCAGAGCTGGGCCACAGGGCTGATGGCTGCAGCCAGCTTGGCCCCATCCCATCCCATCCCATCCCATCCCATCCCATCCCATCCCATCCCATCCCATCCCATCCCATCCCATCCCCTGGGGACATGCCCATGGACAGGATGGAAGAGGGGCCAGGCAGACACCCTGCAGTGGCCGTGCTCCATCCCCTGGGGCATCCCTGGCTGCCCCTGCTTGGGGAGCGCGGGGCTGGGCTGTGTTCTCCGGCCTCTCCCGCAGCCCCTCAGCTCTGGCTGCGCTCGCTCTTTGCCAGGTGCAGCCCTGGACCGGACACAAGAGCAGGAACCCAGCCGTGGCCGCTTCCGCAGAAGCCTGAAGGTACCAGCAGCCATCCCCACCTGGGCTGGGCCTGCTGTCACTGCTCAGCCGAGCACCACGCTTGGAGCACTCCATGGAACACTCCGGGCTTCCCTGTCCTTTGTTCTCCTGCAGATGTTCCGGAAGTTCCTGCGCATTCGGCGGAGAAAGACCGGCAGCACAGCAGCTGAGGGCCCAGCCGAGCCTGACTCGGGGCTGACCGAGCTCCAGGCTGAGCCTGATGTCAGCCCGGATTCGGCTGAGCGCTCAGAAGACTCTGACGCCTCAGCGACTGAAACCTGGGCAAAGGCTCTTAGCTCGTCAATGACTGAGGTTGTGGCCATCACAAACAGGGACAATGAAGAGACTCAGGGCCTTACAAATACTGACACCACACCTGCTCCCATTCTGATTCAGGAACTCATATTCAACTATTTCAAGGAACCTAGTGTTTCTGCTCACAAGCAGCAGGTAAACAGCCTGGCTCCACACCTGGAGGCCAGCCGGGATCGCGTGTCCCCTCAAGCCAGGGTCTCTGGGCCCCCTCAGGCTTTGAGGCCAGCACAGTGTGGTGGGAAGGGAAGCACTTCTTGGGGGAAGCTGGGGAAGTTGCTCCCTTGAACAGTGCTCCAAGTCTTCCCTATGCCTCCTCCAGGTGCCAGCCAAGGTGAAGAACATCCACCAGAGTCTCGTCACCTACGTCTCTGTGGATGCCAGGCTGCAAATTGACCTTGTGAGGCTGGCTGAAGAACACCCTGCTGACGTGGTGCTGACCCTCCTGCGCTGTGCCCCAACGTGTGACAGGTACAGGGCCCACGAGCCTGGAGAGCTCAGGGCTCAGCAGCCTTTAGGGCCCGTGGCCCTGCACAGCCTGTCCCATGGGGTCTGCCAGACAGGCAGAGAGGCCCAGGACCCTCGGGCCCCTCTGTTTCCTGAGCCTGCTGCCAGTGCTCCTTCCCTGCCCTTCAGGGCTCCAGGGCTCTGTCACCTGGGCCCCCACAGCTGCACAGGGCATGGTGCTGTGACTGACATGGCCCTGACACAGAGCTCTGATCCCACAGAGCTGCTGCAGTGCTGTGGAGAGCCATAGGCTCATCGGGACCAGCAGTGGAGAAAGTGCTGTCAACACTGCTCTGTGTGATGGAGGACTGGCCTCTGACCAGAATGTGCACCTCTGATGGGGACAACAAGGACATTTTTTCCCTGGCTGTGAGTTTCTGGAACTGGCCTTTGCTCACCCCCAGGTCGCCTCTCCAGCAGCTCTCCATCCTCTCCACGCCGCAGGCGCTGGGCTGAAACCTGGGCTCGGGGCAGGCTCAGGGGGCACCAGGCCTTCTGCTCCCCTGCGTCTGCCCTTGGGCCCTGCCCCATGGACACCTCGGCACTGAGCCCTCCCTTGGGCTGCTTCTCTTGCAGGCAACTCTGGTGATCTGGGTGATTGTCCAGGTGCCTGAGTGTCACGAGGCATTGATCCTTTATTCTTCCCGCCTGTTTGTGGCACTGCTCTTCCATGTTGTCATCACCACACAGCAGATGCCACCAGAGGAAGTTGATAACTTCTGGAGAGCATGCCAGGAGGAACACCGCCTTCCCAGCAAGCCCAACAGGTCCCAGTCCTCCTGTCCTTCCCGTGCCCTTGTGGCCAGTGCCAGTGCTCCCAGTGTGACCTGGGCTTTTCTCTGCACACAGGTTTGCCGTGCAGGTCATGAAGGCTCTGCTCGGCCGACTGTGGTGTGACAATGTGGTGGAGGCTATGGAGCACATGGGTGGCTGGGACACGCTGCTGTGTGCTGACTCCCAGCACTACGCCGTGGGTCTGTTGGCCAGGTGAGACCCCCTTCTCCCCACTGCCCCCAGCATTTGTGCCCTGTGCCCCACACAGTCCCTGTGGTCCTGGGCCAGAGGGGCTCGTCACCAAAGGACGGCCAAGAAGAATGGAAAAGGCTGAGAGAGGAGGGTGCCCAGGAGGGACTGTTTCTCAAAGCGCCCACATCCCCTCCAGGGATGCTGGGGAATGACCAGACCTCTGTGAGTCAGTCCTGGGAGAGGTTTGGTCTCCCCACCTCAGGGCTTTGGTGCCTTTTTCCCCACTGCCAGGGAGATGCTCTGCGTTTTTATGCCTTTGTGCTCTCGCATCACAATCCACATGCTTCGGCATCTCAGCAGGGAGGACCCGTGTTGGGATCTTCCCTTCCTGGCATTCCTTGTGGAGGTGAGCCTGTTGGCCAGCGCTGCCTCGCTGAGCTGCCTCCCAGCTCTCTGCCCTCTCGTAGCCACAGCTGCCAGGACGGTGCCCACGCCCTGTGCTGCTGCCTGGGCCCAGCCCTGTGCGGTTCTGGGCTCCTGCCGGCCGGGTCCCCTGTCACTGCCCTGTGCCTTTCAGGTCCTCCAGCGCCTAGACTTGAGTAAATGTGGTGGCAGCGTCCTGAGGATCACGTCAAGGTACCTTCAGGGTGAATGCAGTCAGAGGCGTCGCCTGGCGCTCAGAGGCCTCGTGGTGCCCAGCAAGGATCCCTCGATGGTGAGAAGGGGGCAGCGGCTGAAGCTGCGCTGGGCAAAGCAGCCCCTTGGGCTGGCAGGGCTTCAGGAGCTGAGGCAGCTGCTGCCAGCTCTCCTGCCTCACCTGCCCCGCTGCTTTGGGACAGGCCTTTGGCCTGCGGGCCCTGCAGCAGCAGGGTGGGGCTGTAGAGCCAGGGCGGTGTTGGCCGTGCAGCCGTCCATGGCTTCCCAGCACAGCCTTGTGTTCCACACAGGCCAGTAGGATGCGCAATGTATCTCAAAGCCTTCTGGGGCTGCTGGGTGATGCAGATGGAGAGGTGGTCAGCATGAGCCTCCATGTGTTCACGAACATGCTCCAGCACAAACACATCGTGGTATCCAGCACCACTGCTCCGAAGCTGGCTGAGGCACTCCTTCTGCTCTTTGACCACGTAAGGCTCTGCATCCTGAGCCGCAGGCATCGGGTGCTTCCCAGAAACTTTGTGCCCTGTGGATTTTCAGGCCATTGCCCAGGTGGGCCTGGAGTAGCTGGTGTAGGTCTTTTCTTTTCCTCTAGGACAACAGCCACGTGCAGTTGCTCTCCATTCAACTCTTCCGTACAGTGATGGAATCAGTAGTGGATGAGGGAAAAAAGCCCCTGAAGACAATTGTGAACAGGAACCTGTACGCACTTTTAATCTACTGTCATGATGAGAACTGTCACGTGGCAAAGGTGAGCATTCCTATGATGCTGGGAGGGGGCTCGGCTGCCTCCTGCCCTGGCGCCTGGTGGGCTTCAGCCTCCTCCAGGCCTTGGCACAGGGACACAGGTCCATGGGCTTTGTGGCCATCTCTGGGTCTCTGCTGCTCTCCAGGCCTCTCGGGAAACACTGCTTTGTGCGGCCAAGTTCCTGGAGAGGAGGAATCTCGAGCAGCTGGTGGAGAAGGGGAATCTGTGGAAGTTCGCTGAGGTCCTGGTAAGGACGGCCTGGAAGCCCCAGGCTCAGCCTGGAGAAGCCCCCTGAGCGCGGTGCTGGGTGTGTGGGCTGGCAGCTGTGCCCCTGCCCGGTGCTGCACCCAGAGGCCACGCGGGCTCTTCTCCAGGCTCCCGTGGGCCCCAGCCGGGTGCCGATGGAGCTCCAGCCCAGCGGGGCTGCGGGGCGGCCCCGCGGCTCCCCGGGCAGCAGCCGGCCCTCTGCCGCCTCCAGAGCCCGGCGCCAGCGGCTGCTGGCCGGGCCTCGGGGCTGTGCGGGCAGGGGAGGCCGGGGCAGGGCGCAGGGAGCGCCCGGCCCAGGGGCCGAGCCCGCGCCAACCCTTCCCTCCTGCCGCTCTCTCCAGCTGGAAGAGGACAGGAGCCGAGTGGCCGAGCTCCTGCGCCGGGCCCTGCCCTACCTGCAGAGCCCACAGGAGCCCCTGCGAGAGGCGGCCGTCAGGTTCCTGGGTGAGCCACGAGCCCGGGCTCCCTCCCCGCCCCGCCTCAGCTCGGCCCCAGCCGCGGCTGCTGCCCCGGCAGCGCCATCCGGGCCCGGCGCCGTGGAGCCCCGCCCGGCCTCGGCGCTGCTGCCGCCCTCCGGCAGCCGTGCCCTGGGGCGGCAGCGTGCGGCAAGGGCCCGGGCTGAGCCCTGCCGGGCCACCAGGGCGTGTGGCCACAGGGCTGGCAGCGCCGCTGGCAGGGAGCTGTGCCGCTGGGGCCAAGATGAACTCTTTGTTCTCAGAGATGGCCGGCTTTCCCATGATGAGGGGGCAGCAGGAAGAGCTCCCCGCCCTCAGTCAGGGTGAGTGAGGGCAGCGGGCTGTCAGCGGGGGCTGGCGGGGGGAGAGCTGCATTGCTTGGGCAGGGAGTGGGAATTTCTGCCCCAGCTCTGGCGGGTTTCACTCCCTGTGTGGAGGAGAGGTGGCGTGGGCAGAGCACACAGGGATTTCAGGGACATGGGTGGAATTTGTGGCCAGCAGCTTGCTGCTGACCTGTTGCCAACACCTCTCTCTTGGCCTTGGCAATTGTTGGGGGAGGTGGCCGTGGCAGAACGGTCTCCTCAGGTCACTGCAGATCCAGGCTCTGACCATGGCTCTCTTGCTCTCTGTTCCAGGCCTTCAGTCTCCAAAGAATAATACCACCCCATCCTGCTCTGACATTGAAATTCAAGCCCAGTTAGGCCTAGAAGATGAAGAAATTGGGTTGCTTTCTGGATCCGGTGAACCAGCGCCCCAAGAGCAGCACCAGGAGACACTGAAGAGGACACCACCTCCCATTGCCACTGGGGCTCCAGGCACAGCTGATGATTGATACAGCTGAGCCTCTGGGAAGCTCACATGGCTTCAGCCCTCTCCCTGCCTGTAGATAGCTCCCTCCCTCCAGCCCTCACACACTGTCCATCCACTTTTTCCCCTCCATTCTCCCTCCATTTTCACAGCTCCATCTCACCAGCCCTCAGATCATGCCCATTCCTGTGTTTTCCTTCCGCTTTTCCTTTTGACAGCTCCATAATGCAAGCCCTCAGCCCTGCCCATTCCCTTTTTTCCCCTCCCAGCTCGTCCCTTAGTTTCATTTTCCATTAATAAAGAGTTTGGCTTCTTCACTTTGCCTCCATCTCTGTGGAGCTGAAGCGACGCAAATCCCGAGCCCTGGGGCACACAGGCCCCTGCTGCCGTCCTTTTCCATGCCATGGTTTGTGCACACACACAGAGGAACGAGGGCAGATCAGGCTGGAAAGGTGCCTGTGCTGAAATTCCACAAGGCTGTGGAGCTGCAGATCTTGCTGAGCACCCTGGAGCCCCTGGAATTTGGAAGAGCCAACCTGAGTATGCTCTGAACCCAGCTGTGAGGGATTCCATGGCAAGCATCCACAGAGGGCAAAGGAGCTTGGAATGCTGGAAATTTTCAAGAATAGCTTCCTGAAAGCACAGCAGTGCTCCATCCCTGTACAGGATGAGGAAGAGGGCAGAACCAGCGACCATCCGGGCTTAACAGGGAGCTTTGGGTGTGCCTGAGGGCAAATGAAGCAGCAGCGCGGTGCCCGAGACTCGGACGCGCGACCGTGCCAGTGCCTGGAGCGCTGTCAGGCAGTGCCGGGATCCTGGGTGTGGTTCTGGTCCCCACAAGTGAGGAATGGCAGCCCCAGGCTCAGAGCCAGTCAGAAAGCAAACCAAGTGAGCCCACAGGGAGGGCGCCCTTCCAGTTTCTCTTGGGCATGGCCGCAAAACAGCCCCTGCTGCTTCTTCCTCCGCCTGTGTTTGGGGTGTGCTGGTGGCAGAGGCAGCCAGGTTGGACTCTGCTTTCCAAAGCCTGTTGGGAGCAGGCATGAAAAACACTGCGTGCTGGAAGGTGCTGGCAAGAGCGTCCCGTGGGAACAGGGCTCTGGTCTGTGGCCGGGAACAGCCTGGTTTTGGTGCCGTGAGCGCAGGCAGGAGTTGAGGCAGCTGAAGAGGTGTAGGAATATAAAAAGGTAAAAGACACTTTCCAAAGCTGAGAAAGGCTGGGAAATTTCTACACCTTCTGAGAAAGCTAGGAAGTTAAGAACCAAGTGAATACATTGATATTTATCATAAGGAACAAGAAAGAACAAGAACGTATTGATAGCTCAAGATGTGGAAAGTCCTAGATATATGCTTTGCAAAGATAGAACAAGTTTCCATCTTAAAGAACGAATTATTGTGTATTGTTTGAGGTTCATAGAAGTCCTTTTTGTTTATGTTAAACCCACGTGGGTCCTTTTCTAATTGCTTAGAGTATAACGACTTTACACCTTTTCTTTTATGCTATTGGTTCAAAGAATGGGTATAAAAAGGCTTTGCATGGGCTGCCATCTTGTCTGTGATCTGTGTTTGCATGGATGTTGTCATTTTCCTGTGCCTCTTGCTTTTTGCTTGTATGATGCAGACAGATAATAAATCACAAGTCTGCAACCAGTCAGGGTCCCGTCCCGTTTGTGAGACACGCACCGATCCGGCAGAAAGAGGCAGCGAGCAGCCCGTGTTTGTAGAAGGCCTGGGGCTGCACGTCTGAGCCTCCACCTGGAAACACACTTGGGGGAATACGAGCTAGAGCTGGAGTGCCTGTCCTGAAAGGACCTGAAGTCTTTCAGCCTTGCCAGCGTTTCTTGAGGGTGTGTTGGTGTTCCCCAGAAAAGCTGCACGTTTGGGGAAACGCCTTTGGAGGAAAGGGGCTTGCTTCTCAAGGAAAGTGCTTCCCAGGGAGCTCCCAGTGAGGTAGGTGCGAGTATCCCCCTTTGGCTCTCTGTGCTCCTTTCAGTCCTTGAAGGCCCATTGCACTTGGCAGAGGGGCAGGAAGAAGGCTGTGAAGAGCAGGTTTGGCATCCACCTGGACCTGCCGAGACCAAGCCAAGCACCTGCAGCAGGATGTGTTACCCCCCTTTGGACAGAGGTGCGAGCAGAACCGTCTCTGTCCCGCTGTGAGCCCCAAAGCTCTCTGTGGGAGCTGTGAATTAAAAGGCCTTTACACACACCCTTTTCACATCTTCCCTGTCTGCTGTTGTCCCAGATCGAAAAAAGCAAGATGTATTCTATTTGCCATCTGTATGGCAGTTGTCTTGTGTGAAGTGGGCAGTTGTTCCTTATCTCTTCCACAATCAATCCTCCCTCTGGAAAGACATCTGCTGATAGTGGGCCACTGCAAGACTGAAAAGAACTGTAACATGCCATTGTGAGATGCTCCGCCCAGAGGGAGGAGCCAAGCATCCCTACCTGCATGTATGGTCTTGAACTTCTGGCCCAGGAGCACAGCTATTTCTGCGCTGGATTTTCCCAGAGGAACAGCTGCCTCTTCCACTGCCTCTTCAGAGGAAGACTGCACCCTTTTCCACAAGATCACTTCTCCAACAGAACCACACCTGACACTCCGGGAGGACTGCAGCCACAATTCCAATTGGACTGCTACCAACACCCTGTCCACCAGGGTGTCAGGATGTATTCTGACTCTGTCAGTGCTGTTTTAGTTCACTGCATTGTGTATTTTATCTGTTATTTTCTTCCCTAAGAAAGAACTGGTATTCCTGCTCCCATATTTTTGCCTGGGAGCTCCCCTTAATTTCACACTTGGAACAATTCAGAGGGAAGAGGTCTACATTTTTCCATTTCAGGGGAGGTTGCTGCCTTCCTTAGCAGACACCTGTCTTTCCAAACCAAGACAGCTGGGTTTCAGCTCTTGGCAATATGCATTTGCCTCCTGCTTGGAGGGAGCTGCTGTGGCCCAGGGCCAGCACAGAGCTGGGCTGGGTGGGCCAGGCAGCGTGGAGAGTCTTGGCTGATCTTGGTGCGTGCCTGGCCTCAGAAAGGCTTGGAAGGTTTGCCTCCCAAAGTGTCCTGCTCATTGGCTCTCCCTGTGCATCTTGGAGAGCACAAGGTGGGCATTTCTGGCAGCTGGCCATCAGCAGGCCTTACAATGGAGGCGTGTTGTGGAGCGAGCCCAGCTGAGGTACCCTGAGAGGAGCCCAGTGCTCCTTGCTCCTCTCTGCTGACACGGGAGCGTCTGTCTACTTTCGGGATGGCCCTGGCTGCGTGAGGGGTGCTACGTGGACACGAGACAGCCGGTCCTGTCCCGCTGGGTCCCAACAGTGCCTCGCAGCAGTCCTGCATCCATGTCAGGATGCTGGCCAAGAGAGGTCCTGGCAGCTGAGGCAGCTGATTTTAAGCTTGTGCAGATACACACAGGGGATGGCCAACAGTGTTCCCTCAGGGTACAGCAGTCCTGAGGGGCCTCCCCAGAGCTGCCTGATGCCGCCCACTCCCTGTGGCACCAGTTGCTTTCCTGTGGAATGTTCTACCTGCCCCAAGAGCACAGAGGGAGCTGGAAAAAGAGCTTGCCAGGCTGCTCTCAATCCTTTACCAGCAGCCCTGGCTGAGTGGAGAAGTCCGAGCTGAGCGCAGATGTGCCAATGGAAAAGCTGTGCACAGGAAGGCTCGGTGGGAAGGATGAGCCAGGATCCATAGGCCTGGCAGCCTGAGCTTGCTGCCAGGGAATTCCTCGGAGAAGATCCTTCAGAGTGCCTTTCCACGGCACATGCAGGGAACCAGGGGGTCTGCTGGATGGTGGGAAAGCTTTGAGGAGGGACGGGGACAGCTGGGGGTCCTGGCGGGCTGTTGAGGGCTTCTCTGCGGGTGTTTGCGGGGGGTTGGTTTTGGGGGACGTGTTGGGGAAGGAGTTGTCTGGAAGGTGAGAGTTCTAGGCTGGAATTTGAATCAGCTTGAAGGCAGCATTTGTGGTTTAGCGCTGCTTTGCTTATGGAGGGCAGAAGGAATATCTGTGACTATTTCCGTTCATGGTCCTGATTCTCCTGCAGGGAACAAGATGGGAGAGCTGTACTTTATTGGCCACTTAGATATCTCTACTGGGGTGGATGAGCCCTTTTTCCATCTACTCATTTGTTTGGGCTACTTTTGTAACACTTAATGGACTTTCAATCCTTGAGAGCTTTTATTCCTTAAGAGAATGACGATATTATCATCCCTTCATTGAAAACCATTTGCACACCAAAGAATGGTCTTCTTTTTGCCTCTGTATAGTGCTATGTTTCCAGAGTGACTTTCAATGGAATGTGTTAAGGCAAACGAGTTGCTGCTTTTAGATGGGAACAAACTTCCAAATCATTCACATTCCCCAGCAATCTCTATTAATTTCAGAAGTTTGCAAATTTTGGAACTACTCCAGGGGCCCAATGAGAAGTAAAGCCTTCCTGAATTGAGGATTCTTAAGTGGCCTGATCCCGCAGAGCAGGGCAGGGTTTGCTGATGGTTTGAGCTGCTCCTAAAGATCCTGTTGGGCTGTCTTAGACACCTGGGGCCAGGGATTCCTTCCAACCTTGGCCACTTAGGGTGGGCTGGGGGCGGCCCCAGGGCGGGTGGCAACAGTGTGTGCAAGGGCCCTTTGTGACACGCTGCAGCATGGTCACCATGGCATGGAACGGGACAAGGTGTCCAAGGGCCCCGCCTTTGTGACACGTGGTGACATAGGAGCTGGCGGTGACAAGAGCACGCCACAGTGCTCGGAGCAGGCGACGGGACAGGACGGGACAGAGCGGTGTCGTGAGGAGCCCCCGCACAGCGCGCTCGTTTGTGTCTGACCCGGAGCTTTCCCGAGGCGTTATTCCTACAGGTGACCTCGTGGCAGGACGTCGGGACTTGGCAGCCCGTGGCCTTCCCGAGGCTTTTCTTTTGCAGGTGCCCGTGAGGCCAGACTGAGGGAATTGGCGACCACAATCCTTAACGAGGAGTCTCCTGTCATTGTGGCAGGAGCCCTCCAGACCAGAGTGCAGGACTTGCTGTCCTGAAGCCTTGCTGAGGTTTCTCTGTCTCAGGTGCCTTCAAGGCACAACTACACAACTTGTTGACTCAGAACATCACCCTGCCATCTTCCTTGAAGGTGCCCTCAAGGTCATACTCTGGCATGGCAAACAGATTTCTCAGTGTGTTCAAAGTGTTCAGGAAGAAAAAAAAGGAAGACCCTGGAGCTGCCCCAGCACAACAGCATGAAGAACTGGAGCAGTTCCAGCCACCGCAGGATGGTGAGTTGCAGAGCTGGGCCACAGGGCTGATGGCTGCAGCCAGCTTGGCCCCATCCCATCCCATCCCATCCCATCCCATCCCATCCCATCCCCTGGGGACATGCCCATGGACAGGATGGAAGAGGGGCCAGGCAGACACCCTGCAGTGGCCGTGCTCCATCCCCTGGGGCATCCCTGGCTGCCCCTGCTTGGGGAGCGCGGGGCTGGGCTGTGTTCTCCGGCCTCTCCCGCAGCCCCTCAGCTCTGGCTGCGCTCGCTCTTTGCCAGGTGCAGCCCTGGACCGGACACAAGAGCAGGAACCCAGCCGTGGCCGCTTCCGCAGAAGCCTGAAGGTACCAGCAGCCATCCCCACCTGGGCTGGGCCTGCTGTCACTGCTCAGCCGAGCACCACGCTTGGAGCACTCCATGGAACACTCCGGGCTTCCCTGTCCTTTGTTCTCCTGCAGATGTTCCGGAAGTTCCTGCGCATTCGGCGGAGAAAGACCGGCAGCACAGCAGCTGAGGGCCCAGCCGAGCCTGACTCGGGGCTGACCGAGCTCCAGGCTGAGCCTGATGTCAGCCCGGATTCGGCTGAGCGCTCAGAAGACTCTGACGCCTCAGCGACTGAAACCTGGGCAAAGGCTCTTAGCTCGTCAATGACTGAGGTTGTGGCCATCACAAACAGGGACAATGAAGAGACTCAGGGCCTTACAAATACTGACACCACACCTGCTCCCATTCTGATTCAGGAACTCATATTCAACTATTTCAAGGAACCTAGTGTTTCTGCTCACAAGCAGCAGGTAAACAGCCTGGCTCCACACCTGGAGGCCAGCCGGGATCGCGTGTCCCCTCAAGCCAGGGTCTCTGGGCCCCCTCAGGCTTTGAGGCCAGCACAGTGTGGTGGGAAGGGAAGCACTTCTTGGGGGAAGCTGGGGAAGTTGCTCCCTTGAACAGTGCTCCAAGTCTTCCCTATGCCTCCTCCAGGTGCCAGCCAAGGTGAAGAACATCCACCAGAGTCTCGTCACCTACGTCTCTGTGGATGCCAGGCTGCAAATTGACCTTGTGAGGCTGGCTGAAGAACACCCTGCTGACGTGGTGCTGACCCTCCTGCGCTGTGCCCCAACGTGTGACAGGTACAGGGCCCACGAGCCTGGAGAGCTCAGGGCTCAGCAGCCTTTAGGGCCCGTGGCCCTGCACAGCCTGTCCCATGGGGTCTGCCAGACAGGCAGAGAGGCCCAGGACCCTCGGGCCCCTCTGTTTCCTGAGCCTGCTGCCAGTGCTCCTTCCCTGCCCTTCAGGGCTCCAGGGCTCTGTCACCTGGGCCCCCACAGCTGCACAGGGCATGGTGCTGTGACTGACATGGCCCTGACACAGAGCTCTGATCCCACAGAGCTGCTGCAGTGCTGTGGAGAGCCATAGGCTCATCGGGACCAGCAGTGGAGAAAGTGCTGTCAACACTGCTCTGTGTGATGGAGGACTGGCCTCTGACCAGAATGTGCACCTCTGATGGGGACAACAAGGACATTTTTTCCCTGGCTGTGAGTTTCTGGAACTGGCCTTTGCTCACCCCCAGGTCGCCTCTCCAGCAGCTCTCCATCCTCTCCACGCCGCAGGCGCTGGGCTGAAACCTGGGCTCGGGGCAGGCTCAGGGGGCACCAGGCCTTCTGCTCCCCTGCGTCTGCCCTTGGGCCCTGCCCCATGGACACCTCGGCACTGAGCCCTCCCTTGGGCTGCTTCTCTTGCAGGCAACTCTGGTGATCTGGGTGATTGTCCAGGTGCCTGAGTGTCACGAGGCATTGATCCTTTATTCTTCCCGCCTGTTTGTGGCACTGCTCTTCCATGTTGTCATCACCACACAGCAGATGCCACCAGAGGAAGTTGATAACTTCTGGAGAGCATGCCAGGAGGAACACCGCCTTCCCAGCAAGCCCAACAGGTCCCAGTCCTCCTGTCCTTCCCGTGCCCTTGTGGCCAGTGCCAGTGCTCCCAGTGTGACCTGGGCTTTTCTCTGCACACAGGTTTGCCGTGCAGGTCATGAAGGCTCTGCTCGGCCGACTGTGGTGTGACAATGTGGTGGAGGCTATGGAGCACATGGGTGGCTGGGACACGCTGCTGTGTGCTGACTCCCAGCACTACGCCGTGGGTCTGTTGGCCAGGTGAGACCCCCTTCTCCCCACTGCCCCCAGCATTTGTGCCCTGTGCCCCACACAGTCCCTGTGGTCCTGGGCCAGAGGGGCTCGTCACCAAAGGACGGCCAAGAAGAATGGAAAAGGCTGAGAGAGGAGGGTGCCCAGGAGGGACTGTTTCTCAAAGCGCCCACATCCCCTCCAGGGATGCTGGGGAATGACCAGACCTCTGTGAGTCAGTCCTGGGAGAGGTTTGGTCTCCCCACCTCAGGGCTTTGGTGCCTTTTTCCCCACTGCCAGGGAGATGCTCTGCGTTTTTATGCCTTTGTGCTCTCGCATCACAATCCACATGCTTCGGCATCTCAGCAGGGAGGACCCGTGTTGGGATCTTCCCTTCCTGGCATTCCTTGTGGAGGTGAGCCTGTTGGCCAGCGCTGCCTCGCTGAGCTGCCTCCCAGCTCTCTGCCCTCTCGTAGCCACAGCTGCCAGGACGGTGCCCACGCCCTGTGCTGCTGCCTGGGCCCAGCCCTGTGCGGTTCTGGGCTCCTGCCGGCCGGGTCCCCTGTCACTGCCCTGTGCCTTTCAGGTCCTCCAGCGCCTAGACTTGAGTAAATGTGGTGGCAGCGTCCTGAGGATCACGTCAAGGTACCTTCAGGGTGAATGCAGTCAGAGGCGTCGCCTGGCGCTCAGAGGCCTCGTGGTGCCCAGCAAGGATCCCTCGATGGTGAGAAGGGGGCAGCGGCTGAAGCTGCGCTGGGCAAAGCAGCCCCTTGGGCTGGCAGGGCTTCAGGAGCTGAGGCAGCTGCTGCCAGCTCTCCTGCCTCACCTGCCCCGCTGCTTTGGGACAGGCCTTTGGCCTGCGGGCCCTGCAGCAGCAGGGTGGGGCTGTAGAGCCAGGGCGGTGTTGGCCGTGCAGCCGTCCATGGCTTCCCAGCACAGCCTTGTGTTCCACACAGGCCAGTAGGATGCGCAATGTATCTCAAAGCCTTCTGGGGCTGCTGGGTGATGCAGATGGAGAGGTGGTCAGCATGAGCCTCCATGTGTTCACGAACATGCTCCAGCACAAACACATCGTGGTATCCAGCACCACTGCTCCGAAGCTGGCTGAGGCACTCCTTCTGCTCTTTGACCACGTAAGGCTCTGCATCCTGAGCCGCAGGCATCGGGTGCTTCCCAGAAACTTTGTGCCCTGTGGATTTTCAGGCCATTGCCCAGGTGGGCCTGGAGTAGCTGGTGTAGGTCTTTTCTTTTCCTCTAGGACAACAGCCACGTGCAGTTGCTCTCCATTCAACTCTTCCGTACAGTGATGGAATCAGTAGTGGATGAGGGAAAAAAGCCCCTGAAGACAATTGTGAACAGGAACCTGTACGCACTTTTAATCTACTGTCATGATGAGAACTGTCACGTGGCAAAGGTGAGCATTCCTATGATGCTGGGAGGGGGCTCGGCTGCCTCCTGCCCTGGCGCCTGGTGGGCTTCAGCCTCCTCCAGGCCTTGGCACAGGGACACAGGTCCATGGGCTTTGTGGCCATCTCTGGGTCTCTGCTGCTCTCCAGGCCTCTCGGGAAACACTGCTTTGTGCGGCCAAGTTCCTGGAGAGGAGGAATCTCGAGCAGCTGGTGGAGAAGGGGAATCTGTGGAAGTTCGCTGAGGTCCTGGTAAGGACGGCCTGGAAGCCCCAGGCTCAGCCTGGAGAAGCCCCCTGAGCGCGGTGCTGGGTGTGTGGGCTGGCAGCTGTGCCCCTGCCCGGTGCTGCACCCAGAGGCCACGCGGGCTCTTCTCCAGGCTCCCGTGGGCCCCAGCCGGGTGCCGATGGAGCTCCAGCCCAGCGGGGCTGCGGGGCGGCCCCGCGGCTCCCCGGGCAGCAGCCGGCCCTCTGCCGCCTCCAGAGCCCGGCGCCAGCGGCTGCTGGCCGGGCCTCGGGGCTGTGCGGGCAGGGGAGGCCGGGGCAGGGCGCAGGGAGCGCCCGGCCCAGGGGCCGAGCCCGCGCCAACCCTTCCCTCCTGCCGCTCTCTCCAGCTGGAAGAGGACAGGAGCCGAGTGGCCGAGCTCCTGCGCCGGGCCCTGCCCTACCTGCAGAGCCCACAGGAGCCCCTGCGAGAGGCGGCCGTCAGGTTCCTGGGTGAGCCACGAGCCCGGGCTCCCTCCCCGCCCCGCCTCAGCTCGGCCCCAGCCGCGGCTGCTGCCCCGGCAGCGCCATCCGGGCCCGGCGCCGTGGAGCCCCGCCTGGCCTCGGCGCTGCTGCCGCCCTCCGGCAGCCGTGCCCTGGGGCGGCAGCGTGCGGCAAGGGCCCGGGCTGAGCCCTGCCGGGCCACCAGGGCGTGTGGCCACAGGGCTGGCAGCGCCGCTGGCAGGGAGCTGTGCCGCTGGGGCCAAGATGAACTCTTTGTTCTCAGAGATGGCCGGCTTTCCCATGATGAGGGGGCAGCAGGAAGAGCTCCCCGCCCTCAGTCAGGGTGAGTGAGGGCAGCGGGCTGTCAGCGGGGGCTGGCGGGGGGAGAGCTGCATTGCTTGGGCAGGGAGTGGGAATTTCTGCCCCAGCTCTGGCGGGTTTCACTCCCTGTGTGGAGGAGAGGTGGCGTGGGCAGAGCACACAGGGATTTCAGGGACATGGGTGGAATTTGTGGCCAGCAGCTTGCTGCTGACCTGTTGCCAACACCTCTCTCTTGGCCTTGGCAATTGTTGGGGGAGGTGGCCGTGGCAGAACGGTCTCCTCAGGTCACTGCAGATCCAGGCTCTGACCATGGCTCTCTTGCTCTCTGTTCCAGGCCTTCAGTCTCCAAAGAATAATACCACCCCATCCTGCTCTGACATTGAAATTCAAGCCCAGTTAGGCCTAGAAGATGAAGAAATTGGGTTGCTTTCTGGATCCGGTGAACCAGCGCCCCAAGAGCAGCACCAGGAGACACTGAAGAGGACACCACCTCCCATTGCCACTGGGGCTCCAGGCACAGCTGATGATTGATACAGCTGAGCCTCTGGGAAGCTCACATGGCTTCAGCCCTCTCCCTGCCTGTAGATAGCTCCCTCCCTCCAGCCCTCACACACTGTCCATCCACTTTTTCCCCTCCATTCTCCCTCCATTTTCACAGCTCCATCTCACCAGCCCTCAGATCATGCCCATTCCTGTGTTTTCCTTCCGCTTTTCCTTTTGACAGCTCCATAATGCAAGCCCTCAGCCCTGCCCATTCCCTTTTTTCCCCTCCCAGCTCGTCCCTTAGTTTCATTTTCCATTAATAAAGAGTTTGGCTTCTTCACTTTGCCTCCATCTCTGTGGAGCTGAAGCGACGCAAATCCCGAGCCCTGGGGCACACAGGCCCCTGCTGCCGTCCTTTTCCATGCCATGGTTTGTGCACACACACAGAGGAACGAGGGCAGATCAGGCTGGAAAGGTGCCTGTGCTGAAATTCCACAAGGCTGTGGAGCTGCAGATCTTGCTGAGCACCCTGGAGCCCCTGGAATTTGGAAGAGCCAACCTGAGTATGCTCTGAACCCAGCTGTGAGGGATTCCATGGCAAGCATCCACAGAGGGCAAAGGAGCTTGGAATGCTGGAAATTTTCAAGAATAGCTTCCTGAAAGCACAGCAGTGCTCCATCCCTGTACAGGATGAGGAAGAGGGCAGAACCAGCGACCATCCGGGCTTAACAGGGAGCTTTGGGTGTGCCTGAGGGCAAATGAAGCAGCAGCGCGGTGCCCGAGACTCGGACGCGCGACCGTGCCAGTGCCTGGAGCGCTGTCAGGCAGTGCCGGGATCCTGGGTGTGGTTCTGGTCCCCACAAGTGAGGAATGGCAGCCCCAGGCTCAGAGCCAGTCAGAAAGCAAACCAAGTGAGCCCACAGGGAGGGCGCCCTTCCAGTTTCTCTTGGGCATGGCCGCAAAACAGCCCCTGCTGCTTCTTCCTCCGCCTGTGTTTGGGGTGTGCTGGTGGCAGAGGCAGCCAGGTTGGACTCTGCTTTCCAAAGCCTGTTGGGAGCAGGCATGAAAAACACTGCGTGCTGGAAGGTGCTGGCAAGAGCGTCCCGTGGGAACAGGGCTCTGGTCTGTGGCCGTGAACAGCCTGGTTTTGGTGCCGTGAGCGCAGGCAGGAGTTGAGGCAGCTGAAGAGGTGTAGGAATATAAAAAGGTAAAAGACACTTTCCAAAGCTGAGAAAGGCTGGGAAATTTCTACACCTTCTGAGAAAGCTAGGAAGTTAAGAACCAAGTGAATACATTGATATTTATCATAAGGAACAAGAAAGAACAAGAACGTATTGATAGCTCAAGATGTGGAAAGTCCTAGATATATGCTTTGCAAAGATAGAACAAGTTTCCATCTTAAAGAACGAATTATTGTGTATTGTTTGAGGTTCATAGAAGTCCTTTTTGTTTATGTTAAACCCACGTGGGTCCTTTTCTAATTGCTTAGAGTATAACGACTTTACACCTTTTCTTTTATGCTATTGGTTCAAAGAATGGGTATAAAAAGGCTTTGCATGGGCTGCCATCTTGTCTGTGATCTGTGTTTGCATGGATGTTGTCATTTTCCTGTGCCTCTTGCTTTTTGCTTGTATGATGCAGACAGATAATAAATCACAAGTCTGCAACCAGTCAGGGTCCCGTCCCATTTGTGAGACACGCACCGATCCGGCAGAAAGAGGCAGCGAGCAGCCCGTGTTTGTAGAAGGCCTGGGGCTGCACGTCTGAGCCTCCACCTGGAAACACACTTGGGGGAATACGAGCTAGAGCTGGAGTGCCTGTCCTGAAAGGACCTGAAGTCTTTCAGCCTTGCCAGCGTTTCTTGAGGGTGTGTTGGTGTTCCCCAGAAAAGCTGCACGTTTGGGGAAACGCCTTTGGAGGAAAGGGGCTTGCTTCTCAAGGAAAGTGCTTCCCAGGGAGCTCCCAGTGAGGTAGGTGCGAGTATCCCCCTTTGGCTCTCTGTGCTCCTTTCAGTCCTTGAAGGCCCATTGCACTTGGCAGAGGGGCAGGAAGAAGGCTGTGAAGAGCAGGTTTGGCATCCACCTGGACCTGCCGAGACCAAGCCAAGCACCTGCAGCAGGATGTGTTACCCCCCTTTGGACAGAGGTGCGAGCAGAACCGTCTCTGTCCCGCTGTGAGCCCCAAAGCTCTCTGTGGGAGCTGTGAATGAAAAGGCCTTTACACACACCCTTTTCACATCTTCCCTGTCTGCTGTTGTCCCAGATCGAAAAAAGCAAGATGTATTCTATTTGCCATCTGTATGGCAGTTGTCTTGTGTGAAGTGGGCAGTTGTTCCTTATCTCTTCCACAATCAATCCTCCCTCTGGAAAGACATCTGCTGATAGTGGGCCACTGCAAGACTGAAAAGAACTGTAACATGCCATTGTGAGATGCTCCGCCCAGAGGGAGGAGCCAAGCATCCCTACCTGCATGTATGGTCTTGAACTTCTGGCCCAGGAGCACAGCTATTTCTGCGCTGGATTTTCCCAGAGGAACAGCTGCCTCTTCCACTGCCTCTTCAGAGGAAGACTGCACCCTTTTCCACAAGATCACTTCTCCAACAGAACCACACCTGACACTCCGGGAGGACTGCAGCCACAATTCCAATTGGACTGCTACCAACACCCTGTCCACCAGGGTGTCAGGATGTATTCTGACTCTGTCAGTGCTGTTTTAGTTCACTGCATTGTGTATTTTATCTGTTATTTTCTTCCCTAAGAAAGAACTGGTATTCCTGCTCCCATATTTTTGCCTGGGAGCTCCCCTTAATTTCACACTTGGAACAATTCAGAGGGAAGAGGTCTACATTTTTCCATTTCAGGGGAGGTTGCTGCCTTCCTTAGCAGACACCTGTCTTTCCAAACCAAGACAGCTGGGTTTCAGCTCTTGGCAATATGCATTTGCCTCCTGCTTGGAGGGAGCTGCTGTGGCCCAGGGCCAGCACAGAGCTGGGCTGGGTGGGCCAGGCAGCGTGGAGAGTCTTGGCTGATCTTGGTGCGTGCCTGGCCTCAGAAAGGCTTGGAAGGTTTGCCTCCCAAAGTGTCCTGCTCATTGGCTCTCCCTGTGCATCTTGGAGAGCACAAGGTGGGCATTTCTGGCAGCTGGCCATCAGCAGGCCTTACAATGGAGGCGTGTTGTGGAGCGAGCCCAGCTGAGGTACCCTGAGAGGAGCCCAGTGCTCCTTGCTCCTCTCTGCTGACACGGGAGCGTCTGTCTACTTTCGGGATGGCCCTGGCTGCGTGAGGGGTGCTACGTGGACACGAGACAGCCGGTCCTGTCCCGCTGGGTCCCAACAGTGCCTCGCAGCAGTCCTGCATCCATGTCAGGATGCTGGCCAAGAGAGGTCCTGGCAGCTGAGGCAGCTGATTTTAAGCTTGTGCAGATACACACAGGGGATGGCCAACAGTGTTCCCTCAGGGTACAGCAGTCCTGAGGGGCCTCCCCAGAGCTGCCTGATGCCGCCCACTCCCTGTGGCACCAGTTGCTTTCCTGTGGAATGTTCTACCTGCCCCAAGAGCACAGAGGGAGCTGGAAAAAGAGCTTGCCAGGCTGCTCTCAATCCTTTACCAGCAGCCCTGGCTGAGTGGAGAAGTCCGAGCTGAGCGCAGATGTGCCAATGGAAAAGCTGTGCACAGGAAGGCTCGGTGGGAAGGATGAGCCAGGATCCATAGGCCTGGCAGCCTGAGCTTGCTGCCAGGGAATTCCTCGGAGAAGATCCTTCAGAGTGCCTTTCCACGGCACATGCAGGGAACCAGGGGGTCTGCTGGATGGTGGGAAAGCTTTGAGGAGGGACGGGGACAGCTGGGGGTCCTGGCGGGCTGTTGAGGGCTTCTCTGCGGGTGTTTGCGGGGGGTTGGTTTTGGGGGACGTGTTGGGGAAGGAGTTGTCTGGAAGGTGAGAGTTCTAGGCTGGAATTTGAATCAGCTTGAAGGCAGCATTTGTGGTTTAGCGCTGCTTTGCTTATGGAGGGCAGAAGGAATATCTGTGACTATTTCCGTTCATGGTCCTGATTCTCCTGCAGGGAACAAGATGGGAGAGCTGTACTTTATTGGCCACTTAGATATCTCTACTGGGGTGGATGAGCCCTTTTTCCATCTACTCATTTGTTTGGGCTACTTTTGTAACACTTAATGGACTTTCAATCCTTGAGAGCTTTTATTCCTTAAGAGAATGACGATATTATCATCCCTTCATTGAAAACCATTTGCACACCAAAGAATGGTCTTCTTTTTGCCTCTGTATAGTGCTATGTTTCCAGAGTGACTTTCAATGGAATGTGTTAAGGCAAACGAGTTGCTGCTTTTAGATGGGAACAAACTTCCAAATCATTCACATTCCCCAGCAATCTCTATTAATTTCAGAAGTTTGCAAATTTTGGAACTACTCCAGGGGCCCAATGAGAAGTAAAGCCTTCCTGAATTGAGGATTCTTAAGTGGCCTGATCCCGCAGAGCAGGGCAGGGTTTGCTGATGGTTTGAGCTGCTCCTAAAGATCCTGTTGGGCTGTCTTAGACACCTGGGGCCAGGGATTCCTTCCAACCTTGGCCACTTAGGGTGGGCTGGGGGCGGCCCCAGGGCGGGTGGCAACAGTGTGTGCAAGGGCCCTTTGTGACACGCTGCAGCATGGTCACCATGGCATGGAACGGGACAAGGTGTCCAAGGGCCCCGCCTTTGTGACACGTGGTGACATAGGAGCTGGCGGTGACAAGAGCACGCCACAGTGCTCGGAGCAGGCGACGGGACAGGACGGGACAGAGCGGTGTCGTGAGGAGCCCCCGCACAGCGCGCTCGTTTGTGTCTGACCCGGAGCTTTCCCGAGGCGTTATTCCTACAGGTGACCTCGTGGCAGGACGTCGGGACTTGGCAGCCCGTGGCCTTCCCGAGGCTTTTCTTTTGCAGGTGCCCGTGAGGCCAGACTGAGGGAATTGGCGACCACAATCCTTAACGAGGAGTCTCCTGTCATTGTGGCAGGAGCCCTCCAGACCAGAGTGCAGGACTTGCTGTCCTGAAGCCTTGCTGAGGTTTCTCTGTCTCAGGTGCCTTCAAGGCACAACTACACAACTTGTTGACTCAGAACATCACCCTGCCATCTTCCTTGAAGGTGCCCTCAAGGTCATACTCTGGCATGGCAAACAGATTTCTCAGTGTGTTCAAAGTGTTCAGGAAGAAAAAAAAGGAAGACCCTGGAGCTGCCCCAGCACAACAGCATGAAGAACTGGAGCAGTTCCAGCCACCGCAGGATGGTGAGTTGCAGAGCTGGGCCACAGGGCTGATGGCTGCAGCCAGCTTGGCCCCATCCCATCCCATCCCATCCCATCCCATCCCATCCCATCCCATCCCATCCCATCCCATCCCCTGGGGACATGCCCATGGACAGGATGGAAGAGGGGCCAGGCAGACACCCTGCAGTGGCCGTGCTCCATCCCCTGGGGCATCCCTGGCTGCCCCTGCCTTGGGAGCGCAGGGCTGGGCTGTGTTCTCCGGCCTCTCCCACTGCCCCTCAGCTCTAGCTGCGCTCGCTCTTTGCCAGGTGCAGCCCTGGACCGGACACAAGAGCAGGAACCCAGCCGTGGCCACTTCCGCAGAAGCCTGAAGGTACCAGCAGCCATCCCCACCTGGGCTGGGCCTGCTGTCACTGCTCAGCCGAGCACCACGCTTGGAGCACTCCATGGAACACTCCGGGCTTCCCTGTCCTTTGTTCTCCTGCAGATGTTCCGGAAGTTCCTGCGCATTCGGCGGAGAAAGACCGGCAGCACAGCAGCTGAGGGCCCAGCCAAGCCTGACTCGGGGCTGACCGAGCTCCAGGCTGAGCCTGATGTCAGCCCGGATTCGGCTGAGCGCTCAGAAGACTCTGACGCCTCAGCGACTGAAACCTGGGCAAAGGCTCTTAGCTCGTCAATGACTGAGGATGTGGCCATCACAAACAGGGACAATGAAGAGACTCAGGGCCTTACAAATACTGACACCACGCCCGCTCCCGCTATGATTCATGCTCCCACTATGGAGTTTTTCGAGGAGAGCGCTGTTCCTTCTCAGCAGCAGGTAAGCAGCCTGTGGCCAGGCCTGGAGGCCTCCCAGGATTGTGTGTCCCCTCAAGCCATGGTCTCTGGGCCCCTTCAGGCTTTGAGGCCAGCACAGTGTGGTGGGAAGAGAAGCACTTCTTGGAGGAAGCTGGAGAAGTTGCTCCCTTGGACAGTACTCCAAGTCTTCCCCATGCCCCCTCCAGGTGCCAGCCAAGGTGAAGAACATCCACCAGAGGCTGGTGTCCCACGTCTCTGTGGATGCCAGGCTGCAAATTGACCTTGTGAGGCTGGCTGAAGAACACCCTGCTGACGTGGTGCTGACCCTCCTGCGCTGTGCCCCAACGTGTGACAGGTACAGGGCCCACGAGCCTGGAGAGCTCAGGGCTCAACAGCCTTTAGGGCCCGTGGCCCTGCACAGCCTGTCCCATGGGGTCTGCCAGACAGGCAGAGAGGCCCAGGACCCTCGGGCCCCTCTGTTTCCTGAGCCTGCTGCCAGTGCTCCTTCCCTGCCCTTCAGGGCTCCAGGGCTCTGTCACCTGGGCCCCCACAGCTGCACAGGGCATGGTGCTGTGACTGACATGGCCCTGACACAGAGCTCTGATCCCACAGAGCTGCTGCAGTGCTGTGGAGAGCCATAGGCTCATCGGGACCAGCAGTGGAGAAAGTGCTGCCAACACTGCTCTGTGTGATGGAGGACTGGCCTCTGACCAGAATGTGCACCTCTGATGGGGACAACAAGGACATTTTTTCCCTGGCTGTGAGTTTCTGGAACTGGCCTTTGCTCACCCCCAGGTCGCCTCTCCAGCAGCTCTCCATCCTCTCCACGCCGCAGGCGCTGGGCTGAAACCTGGGCTCGGGGCAGGCTCAGGGGGCACCAGGCCTTCTGCTCCCCTGCGTCTGCCCTTGGGCCCTGCCCCATGGACACCTCGGCACTGAGCCCTGCCTTGGGCTGCTTCTCTTGCAGGCAACTCTGGTGATCTGGGTGATTGTCCAGGTGCCTGAGTGCCACGAGGCATTGATCCTTTATTCCTCCCGCCTGTTTGTGGCACTGCTCTTCCATGTTGTCACCACCACACAGCTGATGCCACCAGAGGAAGTTGGTAACTTCTGGAGAGCATGCCAGGAGGAACACCGCCTTCCCAGCAAGCCCAACAGGTCCCAGTCCTCCTGTCCTTCCCGTGCCCTTGTGGCCAGCGCCAGTGCTCCCAGTGTGACCTGGGCTTTTCTCTGCACACAGGTTTGCAGTGCAGGCCATGAAGGCTCTGCTCTACCGACTGCAGTATGACAATGTGGTGGAGGCTATGGAGCACATGGGTGGCTGGGACACGCTGCTCTGTGCTGACACCCAGCACTATGCCGTGGGTCTGCTGGCCAGGTGAGACCCCCTTCTCCCCACTGCCCCCAGCATTTGTGCCCTGTGCCCGGGTGCCCCTATCAGTCCCTGTGGTCATGGGTCAGTAGGCCTATTCACCGAGGGATGGCCATGGAGTCAGGAAAAGTCTGGGAGAGGAGGGTGCCCAGAAGGGGCTTCCTCACAAAGCGCCCACATCCCATGCAGGGAATGTGGGGAATGACCAGACCTCTGTGAGTCAGTCCTGGGAGAGGTTTGGTCTCCCCACCTCAGGGCTTTGGTGCCTTTTTCCCCACTGCCAGGGAGATGCTCTGCGTTTTTATGCCTTTGTGCTCTTGCATCACAATCCACTTGCTCCGGCATCTTAGCAGGGAGGAGCCATACTGGGATCTTCCCTTCCTGGCATTCCTTGTGGAGGTGAGCCTGTTGGCCAGCGCTGCCTCGCTGAGCTGCCTCCCAGCTCTCTGCCCTCTCGTAGCCACAGCTGCCAGGACGGTGCCCACGCCCTGTGCTGCTGCCTGGGCCCAGCCCTGTGCGGTTCTGGGCTCCTGCCGGCCGGGTCCCCTGTCACTGCCCCGTGCCTTTCAGGTCCTGCATTGCCTGGACATGACTAAATGTGCAGACAGCATACTGGAGATCATGTCAAGGTACCTCTGGCATGAATGTAGTCAGAGGCGTCACCTGGCACTCAGAGGCTTCGTGGTGCTCAGCAAGGATCCCTCGATGGTGAGAAGGGGGCAGCGGCTGAAGCTGCGCTGGGCAAAGCAGCCCCTTGGGCTGGCAGGGCTTCAGGAGCTGAGGCAGCTGCTGCCAGCTCTCCTGCCTCACCTGCCCCGCTGCTTTGGGACAGGCCTTTGGCCTGTGGGCCCTGCAGCAGCAGGGTGGGGCTGCAGAGCCAGGGCGGTGTTGGCCGTGCAGCCGTCCATGGCTTCCCAGCACAGCCTTGTGTTCCACACAGGCCAGAAGGATGTGCAGTCTGTCTCAAAACCTTGTGGAGCTGCTGGGGGATGCAGACGGAGAGGTGGTCAGCATGGGCCTCCATGTGTTCACGAACATGCTCCAGCACAAAGACATCCTGGTATACAGCACCACGGCCCCAAAGCTGGCTGAGGCGCTCCTGCTGCTCTTTGACCACTTAAGGCTCTGTGTCCCCATCTGCAGGCACTGGCTGCTTCCCAGAAACTGCTCATGTGAGCCTGGAGTAATTTGTCTTAAGGCTTCACCCTCTTCCTTTACTCCAGGACAACAGCTATGTGCAGGTGCTCTCCATTGAGCTCTTCTTCAGGGTGATGGACCTGGTAGTGGATGAGAGAAAAAAGCCTCTTGAGAAGATTTTGTGCCAAAGCCTGCTCCCACACTTTTTCTACTGCCATGATGAGAACCAGCACGTTGCAAAGGTGAGGTTTTGTGTGTTGCTGGTGGATCCCTGCGAGGGGGCTCAGCAGCCTCCTGCCCGGGTGCCTCGTGCGCTGTAGCCTCCTCCAGGCCTTGGCACAGGGATGTGAGTCTGGTGCCCTGGGATGTGGGGCCATCTCTTGGTCTCTGCTGCTCTCCAGGCTTCTCAGGAAACACTGCTTCGTGTGGCCGAGTTCCTGAAGAGGAGGAATCTCGAGCAGCTGGTGGAGAAGGAGCAGCTGTGGAAGTTCGCTGAGGTCCTGGTAAGGACGGCCTGGAAGCCCCAGGCTCAGCCTGGAGAAGCCCCCTGAGCGCGGTGCTGGGTGTGTGGGCTGGCAGCTGTGCCCCTGCCCGGTGCTGCACCCAGAGGCCACGCGGGCTCTTCTCCAGGCTCCCGTGGGCCCCAGCCGGGTGCCGATGGAGCCCCGGCCCAGCGGGGCTGCGGGGCGGCCCCGCGGCTCCCCGGGCAGCAGCCGGCCCTCTGCCGCCTCCAGAGCCCGGCGCCAGCGGCTGCTGGCCGGGCCTCGGGGCTGTGCGGGCAGGGGAGGCCGGGGCAGGGCGCAGGGAGCGCCCGGCCCAGGGGTCGAGCCCGCACCAACCCTTCCCTCCTGCCGCTCTCTCCAGCTGGAAGAGGACAGGAGCCAAGTGGCCGAGCTCCTGCGCCGGGCCCTGCCCTACCTGCAGAGCCCACAGGAGCCCCTGCGAGAGGCGGCCGTCAGGTTCATGGGTGAGCCACGAGCCCGGGCTCCCTCCCTGCCCTGCCGCAGCTCGGCCCCAGCCGCGGCTGCTGCCCCGGCAGCGCCATCCGGGCCCGGCGCCGTGGAGCCCCGCCTGGCCTCGGCGCTGCTGCCGCCCTCCGGCAGCCGTGCCCTGGGGCGGCAGCGTGCGGCAAGGGCCCGGGCTGAGCCCTGCCGGGCCACCAGGGCGTGTGGCCACAGGGCTGGCAGCGCCGCTGGCAGGGAGCTGTGCCGCTGGGGCCGTGACAGCCTCTGTGTTCACAGGCATAGCCAGGCAGAGCTTGAGGGGACAGCAGGAAGAGCTCCAGCTGATCTGCAATGGTGAGTGTGGGCAGCGGGCTGACAGCGGGAGCTGGCGGGGGGAGCTGCGAGCTCTGCCCTGGCTGCAGAGGGCTCTGCTCCCTGTGCGGACGAGGGGTGCTGTGGGCAGAGCACACAGAGATTTCAGGGACACGTCGGGAGTCCTGGCAAGTGCCTCCCAGCTGATTCCAGTGTCTCCTCCTCCCTTCTGGGTGGGATGGCCCTGTTCAGAAGGTCTCCTAGCATTCCCACAGATCCGGGATATGACCATATCTCTGTTGCTTTCTCTTCCAGCCCTTCAAGCCCGGAGGCAAGATGCCAGCCCATCCTGCTCTAACCTGGAAAATCAAGCCCAGTTTCCCCAAAGAGCTAAAGAATTAGGGACATCTTCTGGATCCAGTGAACCAGTGTCCCAAGAACACACCACTGAAGGAGACGTTGAAGAGAACGTTGAAGGAGACATAGAAGGAGACATTGAAGAGGACATCAGCTGTCAGTGCTGCTGGAACTCCTGGCATAGCTGATGCGGGACACAGTTCTCCTGCCTTCAGCCCTCTCCCTGCCTTTAGATTGCTCCCTCCCTCCAGCCCCCAGAAACTGCCCATCCCCTTTTTTTCTCTCCACTATTCCTCCCTTTTGATAGCTCTGCCTCACCAGCCCTCAGCCTATCCATCACCTTTTTTTTCCCCCTCCACTCTCGCTCCCTGTTGACGGCTCCCTACCTCCAGCCCTCAGACCCTGCCCATCCCCTTTTTTCCCCTCCCACCTCATCCCTTGGTTTCGTCTTCCATTAATAAAGAGTTTGGCTTCTTCACTTTGCCTCCATCTCTGTGGAGATGAAGTGGCACAAATCCCGAGCCCTGGGGCACACAGGCCCCTGCTGCTGTTCTCTTCCACGCCGTGTTTTGTGCACACACACACACAGAGGAACGAGGGCAGATCAGGCTGGAAAGGTGCCTGTGCTGAAGGTGGAGTTCCACAGGGCTGTGGAGTTACAGATCTTGCTGAGCACCCTGGAGCCCCTGGATTTTGGAAGAGCCAACCTGAGTATGCTCTGAACCCAGCTGTGAGGGATTCCATGGCAAGCTTCTACGGAGGGCAAAGGAGCACATTGGGAAGTTTGGCTCACTTTGCTAACATTTTAAAATAGGAATGGAGATCTTGCAAAATTCTCCAAGCTGGGGGCTTTGCCCATCCCCACCAGTCAGGCAGCTCCCAGCTGCACCAGGCTGTGGCTTCAGAGATTTTCCAGCAGGAGATGCCCCTGTGAAGTCTAACAGATCCTGCCCTTGAGGGACTGTGGGTGAAAGAAAGACAGAAAGAAAGAAAGCGAGAAAGTGAGAAAGACGGAAAGAAAGACAGAAAGACAGAAAAAGAAAAAAAAGGAAGAAAGGAAGGAAGATAAAGATAAAGATAAAGATAAAGATAAAGATGAAGAAGGAAGGAAGGAAGGAAGGAAGGAAGGAAGGAAGGAAGGAAGGAAGGAAGGAAGGAAGGAAGGAAGGAAGGAAGGAAGGAAGGAAGGAAGGAAGGAAGGAAGGAAGGAAGGAAGGAAGGAAGGAAGGAAGGAAGGAAGGAAGGAAGGAAGGAAGGAAGGAAGGAAGGAAGGAAGGAAGGAAGGAAGGAAGGAAGGAAGGAAGGAAGGAAAAAAAGAAAGAAAGAAAAAGAATGAAAGAAAGAGAGAAAGAGAGAAAGAAGGAAAGAGAAAAAGAAAGAAAAAGAAAGAAAAGGAGGGAGGAAGGAAGGGAGGGAGGGAGGGAATATTTTGACTCAAGGAACAGAATCAAGTCAGTCCAGCAGTAAGGGAAAGAACTTAAAGTAGGTCATTTGACATAAAAGAAAAATACATGCAAACATTTTGCAGTGTGGCAGGCTCTAATATGAGCTATTTTCA
Organism: Anomalospiza imberbis; assembly: GCF_031753505.1. NCBI lineage: Eukaryota > Metazoa > Chordata > Aves > Passeriformes > Viduidae > Anomalospiza > Anomalospiza imberbis. Next base: position 1,052 of record NW_027099541.1, on the reverse strand, counting down.
TTTCTAACAATTCATAGGCAAGAGATTGACTGCCAGTACATTATAAACTTGGGATCATCAGCAGTAGCTCCTGAGCAGTCCCATAACACTTCCACGTCGGACTTCATCTGGTGTCTCTTGGAGATTACCTGAGCACTGCTGGCATTCTCAATATGCCTATCTTTTCCTGCTTTGCTCCTGGAAGATATAGATGTGTGCTCAGCATTTTCTCTACACACCTAGTTGAGCTGACCAAAGTTCTAGAATAATTTTCCTGCAAAGCCTTTAGGTCTATTAGAAGGAATGCTTCCCTGTGAGGGTGGGCAGGCCCTGGCGCAGGGTGCCCAGAGCAGCTGTGGCTGCCCCTGGATCCCTGGCAGTGCCCAAGACCAGGCTGGACAGGGCTTGGAGCACCCTGGGACAGTGGAAGGTGTCCCTGCCTGTTGTAGATGTCGGCGAACCCAATGGGAAGAATGATGATGTCTGACTTATTTCAGAAGGCTGAATGATTTCTTTATTATAATTATGCTATGATACATTAATATACTATATAAAAGAGGATACTAAAAACTACATGCTACTCTCTCTAACTATCCTAACTCCCTCACAACTCGTGACCCTGTTCGCCAGAGTCCAGACACAGGCGGATCTGATTGGCCATCAGGCCCAAACAATCCACCATGATCCAACCAAGCATTTGCTCTAGGTAAACAATTCTCCAAACACATTCCACAAGAGAAAAACAAGGAGCAGAAACAGAAATTGTTTTCTATTTCATTTCTTCCTGTGCACCTTTACAAAAATCCTGAGAGAGAGAGAAATGTGCTTGCCACACACAACTGTGAGAAAGTCAGAGCTAGAGCTTTGGCAAACACCGAGCTGAGCTAATTAAACAGGGGTTTTGAAGAACCCCAAACTTTACGCTTTTATTTGGACCTTTTGATGTCGTACCTGGTGCTGTTTCACACCACTGGGGCTCCAGAGAAAGGCAGGAGCTGCTCCCCTGCTCAGCTCTGAGTTGAGTTTGCCATCTGATCTGCTGAACACACAGATAAAAGTCCCTGCAGACTTTT